>NW_020174046.1:4239275-4260894 GCF_003031525.2 Neophocaena asiaeorientalis asiaeorientalis | reverse complement strand
TGTGTGTGTGTGTGTGTGTGTGTGTGTGTGTGTGTTTGGTCTGATTTTGTTTTAGAATTATTGCTGCTATAGTTCTGCTGGGCTATTTCTATCAATATATAATCTCTTTAAGTCTCTATTTACTCTTCTGTTAAATGGAAAGGAAAATGCCTAGTTTTCAGCTCTGTTTAATTCTTTGAGGATGAATTGAGACCATCCTTATGATATTGTTTCATAAATAATGAAACACTAATTTTTTTTATTATTTAAAGACACAGGGATAATGCGGTGAACAACATAGAAAATGAAAGCCCAAGATTTGCCGGAAGTCATTGGTTGTTCAATATGGCTAGAGTCAGATGAATGTAAAAAGATCAGTGAAACACTGGAAAATGGGGCTGGGGCCAAATCATGGAAGTTTGATTGCCAGGCTGGGTTTAGACTCTTATTCATTAGGCAATGCAAGTGATTGCCTTATGGATAGAGGGTTGACATGATAAGAAAAAAATTATATGGCATTAGGTATAAGATGTCCTTGAATAGAACAATGAAGAATTAAGTGGTTATTGAAATAATCTAGATGAGAAATAATGAGACTCTGAACTGGAGAAGTGGAAATGGAAAAGAGGGGACAAT
This sequence comes from Neophocaena asiaeorientalis asiaeorientalis, assembly GCF_003031525.2. Classification (NCBI taxonomy): domain Eukaryota; kingdom Metazoa; phylum Chordata; class Mammalia; order Artiodactyla; family Phocoenidae; genus Neophocaena; species Neophocaena asiaeorientalis. The sequence continues at coordinate 4,260,279 of NW_020174046.1, read as the reverse complement.
TGAGAGAGAGAAGTTGAGGGACAGAATCAATGAGTCTCAGATATGAAGGGTGGAAAAATAGGAATATTTGTACTATCTTTGCTTCTTCTGAGTTTTGACTGGGAGAATTAATAGAAGTAGGCAACGCAGGTATGACCCCAAATTTCAAACTTACATCTGGTTCAATAATTGCTTTTCTTTACTATGCAATTTCAGAAGACATTTTTGTGTCACTAGGCAGTTCTTTTTCTTGAATTGCCCCTACATGTGTGCATACGTTGTTTAAAATTATACCTATTAGATATTCAGTAGTATTTACGAGCCAAGAGCCCAACTTCCATGTGTTCACTTTTACATAAAACACATTTACCGAATTTTTCTGACATTACATTATATCACATATGTAAGGGCTAAATCTGGAAAGGTTTAACATAAAATTCATAGTTCCAGTTATGCACAAGGGATTACACAGGCAACTCCCATTAATGTTAATCATTCAACTCCTTGACCATTAATGTTTCACCACATTCAGAGGAAGAGGTCACACATGAAGGGGAAGAAGAGAGGCAAGTAAATCATTTCCATGCAGTGTATTGTATGAGCTGTTAAAAAATGTCTATAAGTTATTTGTAAAATGAAGGGATTTTTTTCTTCTAGCATAAAAACTGAAGAGCAGTACTTCCTTCTTAAAGCTCTGAGTTGCTGTGGCTGAGAACTTCCATCTGTGCTCTGAGTTGGCAGGACTTGTGCTCTTGGTTATATCATCTGTGGATATTCAATGTCTTCTCCATCATCAAGTATTTCATTAAACTGCTTTCTATGCTTCAGAAATAATAATAGCAACTGGTAATTGAGTATCTATGTTAGTTGCTTTAGACCAAAGCTTTTCGAAGTGTGGTCCCTAGACCCTCGGCATCAGCGTCACCTCATCAACTTAATAGAAATTCAGATTTTTGGCCTCCACTCCTGAGCTACAAAATCAGAATATTGAGGGGTGGAACCCAGAAACCTGTCTTTTAACAAGCCTGCAGGTGACGCTAATGGACTCTGAAGTTTGAGAACCACTGTTTTAGACGTATCTCCAATTATAATATGTCTGCCTATTAGGAATTGTCCTCTTTTTTAATGTCGAAACTGGATGGTAGAGAGATAAAGTGAGTTGCCCCAAATCAGGTAGGTGTAGGATCTCAAAAGCAGGTCTGTAACGTACTTCACACCTCTGTAGTACGTGTTGACTGAAGACTAAATATACGTATGTCACAGAAGAACAAGACTCAGTTTGTGACGTCTGCTGTTACGTTATGAGGCCACGGGCAAAATACTTGGCCCTTTTGTGCCTGTTTCTTCACACACAAAGTAGACTTCAGGATCATTTACCGCTGCATGTGTGATATCAGCCAACCAATATGTTAGCACCCAGGGCTATGAGACAAGAGACTAAGCTGTGCTGGGTGACTAGGAAGAGAAATGACTAGAAAATACATTTCCAAAAGAAAGTCATGCAAATAATAAAATAATATGCCTTGATAAATTGATTTGTCTTTATAATCTTTAACATGTAAATCTCTGTTGAATAGTAAACTTTCTATGGTCTTAGGCTAAATTGAAACATTTGGCCCTAGCAGTGAATGCACCATGGGCAGCGTGAAGTTTTCAGCCCCTAATTCCCAGCTTACTCCTCTTCCCCTAATAGGAATTACATCGACCTCTCTTGATGTAAGAGTACAATAACATGGTTACTCTCTGGGAAACCCTGTACATCTTACTAATCTCTTCCTCCAAGGAGAGCGGTTTTTCTAAAATTAATTTTTGTTTCACTAATATTTATTGAAAATCTCGTATGTTCCTAGTACTGTGACCAGGAAGGAATCTAGGTGGTAACCAGGAGATAATACATTCTCTATCTTATGGCCTTTACCTGGTAGAGAAAGTAAGTCATATACACCCAATAAATGGAAAAACAAAGCAACACTATAAGAAATCTCATAGTGGAGGATCTTGCTCTTAGAGTTACTATGAATTCAGGAACCACAGTGAGATATTTTGGTTAGTGTGATCTGGAAAAAATTGTCCAGAAAGTTGAAAGCCTAGGGAGGATCCAGAGACAGAAGAGAGCAAAGGGGCGGGACACATTACACTTGGGCAGTGGCTGTTTCCCCCCAGCGCTTCATCTCTGTCCGTAGATCTTCTCTGGTCCGACTCTCAGGGAAACATTGAAATGTCATTGTGTGTCTGTGCAGCCAGTAGTTGAGAGCTAGTGCTAATTGATACATTGATTCTACTTTTTTTTCTGTTTTCCATCTACTTAGCCTGGGATCTGTATTCAGAGGTAAAGGAAAGAGTTGTCCGTTTCTCCAGGAGCACTGCTGACTTGTGTAAACTACTAACCTGACTTCACAGGACAGGAATGAAGTGGGTGAGGGAAATGCCAATTGGTGAGGAAGAGGTAGAGGCAGGATTTTAACCTGGTGTGGATTCGTCCAGCCCTGGGAAAATTCTGCAGCCAGGAGGTTCTCTGGGCGCTGTCTGCTGTCCTCATCTGTATGCAGTGGCAGTCTGTGTTCCCACCATGGGCGAACTGAAGAACCTGCAGCTCCTGCCAAGTGCTCCTCCTGAAAGCAATTATCAGGATTCACCATATGATCTCAATTCTTTGTGGACTATAAAAGAGACACTTCACCATTTTTTGAAAGGGATATGAGCAGGAATGTTAGTAGCTTATGCATTATTTAGAGCCTGCCATTCTGCCTTGGTCTCAAAAAGGAGAATGACAGCATTGTCACAGTGGTTTCAATGTCTGTGATGGAGGAAATAGAGATGTTGGATTTTGTAGCTTTTCTGAATTACCTGTAATCTGGTGACCTATAATTAGCTTGCTGAAAATCGGAAACTCAATTTTTTTCACCCATCATTGATACAGGCTCTAGGCACGTGGGCTTCAGTAGTTGCGGCGTGCGGGCTCAGTAGTTGTGGTTCCCGGGCTCTAGAGCGCAGGCTCAATAGTTGTGGCACACGGGCTTAGTTGCTCCACGGCATGTAGGATCTTTCCAGACCACGGCTCCAACCCGTGTCCCCTGCACTGGCAGGTGGATTCTTAACCACTGCGCCACCAGGGAAGCCCTACTCATTATATTTTTAAAAATTCACGTTGCATATACATTAGAGAAATGTAGTATAATGATAACAAAATTATTAACTCCAACTCATATTTTATCCAAAGTCATGCATATTAAATATTACGGGACATGGTGTGGACGTAGCTGATAACAGTATTTGATTCACTCTTATTTCCAGAAGTGCCACCTAGAACTATTTTGCTTTGTTGTGAGACATTTTCGGTGAGGTACTTGCACGTTTGGATGAGACTCTTTCATCAAGACACATTGATAAAAATGCCTGGCAGCAGTGCCATCATGTAGTTTAATAGCTCCTCTGCCTTCCTTTCCTGTCACCATTCATGGATCTCTTTTTATCTGATCTTTTTTTACCTAAGAAGCTTAGGTTTGAAACCTTCGAGTCAACTCTGCTCTTTCATGCTGAGCAGCTGCTAGGCTCTTTCACTTCCACTTGTGCATGTTTCTGGAAACTTCTTCCACTACAGTTCCTCCTTCTCACTCCTCTAACTCAACCTTTTCTTCACTCAGTTGCTCTAGATTCCTGTGGGCTTTCTCCTTTCTCCAACATAATGTTTAGGCTTTGTATTTCCAGAATCATCTTCTCTGAAGACATTCTGGTCACATCATTGCCAGTTCAAAAATCGTCAGTGACTCCCTATTTACTCTTCAAATAAATTACAAACTCTTCAGTGTAATAATTAGGGTTACCCTGCGGAGAATATTGGTTACTTCTTCCAGGGGTATACCTTTACTTTAGGCGGCCCGGGCTATGGCTGTTTCTTATTTTTTTAAAAGAAGACTTTATTTCTTACAGCAGTTTTAGATTTCTAATAAAATTGAAGGAAGGTATAGAGATTTCCCACGTACCCTCTGTTGCCATACTATATAGCCTCCACCTTTATCAACATCGCTCACCAGAATGGTACATTTTGTTACCAAAGATAAACCTACATCAGCACATCATAATCACTCAAAATCCATAGTTTTACCTTAGGGTTCACTCTTGATGTTATGCTTGGACAAATATATAATGACATATATCCATCATTATAATATAATGCAGAGTATTTTTACTTTCTCTGTGCTTTGCCTATTTATCTATTCCCTGTCCCCAGGCAACCACGGATCCTTTTTATTGTCCCCATAGTTTCATCTTTTCCAGAATGTCATTATAGGTAAAAATCATACAATATGGCACATTCTCAGATTGGCTTCTTTCACTTAGTAATATGCATTTAAGTTTCCTGCATGTCTTTTCATGGTTTGACCAATACCGAACTGTCTTGATTACTGTAGGTTTATAGTTAGTCTTGAAGTTGGGTAGTATCAGTCCTCTAGCTTTGCTCTCCTTCAATATTGTGTTGACTATTCTGGGTCTTTTGTGTTACCATATAAACATTAGAATCAGTTTGTTCATATTCATAAAATAACTTGCTGGAACGTACAAGATGGAGGAGGAGTAAGATGCGGAGATCACCTTCCGCCCCACAGATACATCAGAAATACATCTACACGTGGAACAACCCCTAAAGAACACCTACTGAACGCTGGCAGAAGACATCAGACCTCCCAAAAGACAAGAAACTCCCCACACACCTGGGTAGGGCAGAAGAAAAAAGAAAAAACAGAGGCAAAAGAATAGGGATGGGACCTGCACCAGTGGGAGGGAGCTGTGAAGGAGGAAAGGTTTTCACACACTAGAAGCCCCTTCGTGGGCAGAGACTGCAGGTGGCGGACGGGGGAAGCTTCGGAGCCGTGGAGCGGGGTAAGCTTCGGAGCCACGGAGGAGAGCGCAGCAACTGTTGTGCGGAGGGCAAAGTGGGGAGATTCCCGCACAGAGGATCAGTGCTGACCAGCACTCACCAGCCCGAGAGGCTTGTCTGCTCACCCGCCGGGGCGGGCGGGGCTGGGAGCTGAGGCTTGGGCTTTGGAGGTCGGATCCCAAGGAGAGGACTGGCGGCGTGAACACAGCCTGAAGGGGGCTAGTGCACCACGGCTAGCCGGGAGGGAGTCTGGGAAAAAGTCTGGACCTAACTAAGAGGCAAGAGACCATTATTTCGGGGTGTGAGAGGAGAGGGGATTCCTTCCCCGTCTGCCCAAAGAAGCCAGATGACCACCTAAACGAGCTCCAGAGACGGGCGCGAGCCACAGGTCACAGCTCAGACACCAGAGACGGGCATGAAACTCTAACACTGCTGCCTCTGCCACCAAGAATCCTGTGTGCAAGCACAGATCACTATCCACACACCCACGGGAGCCTGTGCAGCCCGCCACTGCCAGGGTCCTGTGATCCAGGGAAAACTTCCCCGGGAGAACGCACAGCGCACCTCAGGCTGGTGCAATGTCACACTAGCCTCTGGCACTGCAGGTTCGCCCCGCATCCGTATCCCTCCCTCCCCCCCCGCCTGAGTGAGCCAGAGCCCCCAGATCAGCTGCTCCTTTAACCCCGTCCTGTCCGGGCAGAAACAGAACCCTGAGGGCGACCTACACGCAAGGGTGGGCCAAATCCAAAGATGAACCCCAGGAGCTGTGCCAACAAAGAAGAGAAAGGGAAATCTCTCCCAGCAGCCTCAGGAGCAGCGGATTAAGTCCCCATAATCAAGTTGATGTACGCTGCATCTGTGGAATGTCTGAATAGACAACGAATCATCCCAAATTGAGGCAGTGGACTTTGGGAGCAACTGTAGACTTGGGGTTTGCTGTCTGCAACTGACTTGTTTCTGATTTTTATGTTTATCTTAGTATAGTATTTAGCACTTGTTATATTGGTGGATTTGTTTATTGGTTTGCTTGCTCCCTTTTTTTAAAAAATTATTATTACTTTTTTATTTTAGTAATTAAATTTTTTTTAATAATTAAATTTTTAAAAATTTATTATTTTTTTCGTTCCCTTTTTCTCGCTTTTCTTCTGAGCCTTGTGGCTGACAGGGTCTTGGTGCTCTGGCCTGGTGTCAGGCCTGAGCCTCTGAGGTGGGAGAGCCAAGTTCAGGACATTGGAACACCAGACAGCTCCTGGCCCCAAGTAATATCAATGGGTGAGAGCTATCCAGAGATCTCCATCTCAGTGCTAAGACCCAGCTCCACCCAATGGCCAGCAAATTCCAGTGCTGGATGCCTCATGCCAAACAACTAGCAAGACAGGAACACAGCCCCACCCATTAGCAGAGAGGCTGCCTAAAATCATACTAAGTTCACAGACACCCCAAAACACACCACCAGACCTGGCCCTGCCCACCAGAAAGATAAGATCCAGCCCCACCCACCAGAACACAGGCACCAGTGCCCCCCACCAGGAAACCTACACAACCCACTGAACCAACCTTGGATGGACATATCATCCAAAATGAAAATATATAAGGAAACACAAGCTTTAAATGACACATTAAACAAGATGGACTAATTGATATTTATAAGATATTTCATCAAAAAACAACAGAATACACTTTCTTCTCAAGTGCTCATGGAACATTCTCCAGGATAGGTCATATCTTGGGTCACAAATCAAGCCTTGGTAAATTTAAGAAAATTGAAATCATAACATGTATGTTTTCTGACCACAACACTATGAGACTAGATATCAGTTACAGGGAAAAAACTGTAAAAAAATACAAACACGTGGAGGTTAAACAATACACTACTAAATAACCAAGAGATCACTGAAGAAATCAAAGAGGAAATCAAAAAATACCTAGAGACAAATGACAATGAAAACACGACGACCAAAAACCTATGGGATGCAGCAAAAACAGTTCTATGAGGGAAGTATATAGCAATAGAATCCTACCTCAAGAAACAAGAAAAAATCTCAAATAAACAACCTAACATTACACCTAAAGCAATTAGGGAAGGACAGCAACAACAACAAAAAAACACCCAAAGTTAGCAGAAGGAAAGAAATCATGAAGATCAGATCAGAAATAAATGAAAAAGACATGAAGGAGACAGTAGCAAAGATCAATAAAACTAAAACCTGGTTCTTTGAGAAGATAAATAAAACTGATAAACCATTAGCCAACCTCATCGAGAAAAAAAAGGAGAAAAATCAAGAGAATTAGAAATGAAAAAGGAGAAGTAACAACTGGCACTGCAGAAATACATAGGATCATGAGAGATTACTGCAAGCCACTATATGCCCATAAAATGGACAACCTGGAAGAAATGGACACATTCTTAGAAAAGCACAACCTTCCGAGACTGAACCAGGAAGAAATAGAAAATATAAACAGATCAATCACAAGCACTGAAATTGAAACTGTGGTTAAAAATCTTCCAACAAACAAAAGCCCAGGACAAGATGGCTTCACAGGCGAATTATATCAAACATTTAGAGAAGAGCTAACACCAATCCTTCTCAAACTCTTCCAAAATATAGCAGAGGGAGGAATGCTCCCAAACTCATTCTACGAGGCCAACAACACCCTGATACCAAAACCAGACACAGATGTCACAAAACAAGAAAACTACAGGCTAATATCACTGATGAACATAGATACAAAAATCCTCAACAAAATACTAGCAAACAGAATCCAACAGCACATGAAAAGGATCATACACCATGATCAAGTGGGGTTGATCCCAGGAATGCAAGGATTCTTCAATATGCGCAAATCAATCAATGTGATGTACCATATTAACAAATTGAAGGAGAAAAACCATATGTTAATCTCAATAGTTGGAGAAAAATGGACAAAATTCAACACCCATTTATGATAAAAACTCTCCAGAAAGTAGTCATAGAGGGAACCTACCTCAACGTAATAAAAGCCATATATGACAGAACCACAGCCAACATCGTTCTCAGTGGTGAAAAACTGAAAGCATTTCCTCTGTGATCAGGAAGAGGACAAGGAGGCCCACTTTCACCACTCTTATTCAACATAGTTTTGGAAGTTTTAGCCACAGCAATCAGAGAATAAAAAGAAATAAAAGGAATCTAAATTAGCAAAGAGAAGTAAAACTGTCACTGTTTGCAGATGACATGATATTACACATAGAGGATCCTAAAGATGCTACCAGAAAACTACTAGAGCTAATCAATGAATCTGATAAAGTAGCAGGATGCAAAATTAATACACAGAAATCTCTTGCATTCCTATACACTAATGATAAAAAATCTGAAAGTGAAATTAAGGAAACACTCCCATTTACCACTGCAACAAAGAATAAAATACCTAGGAATAAACCTACCTAAGGAGACAAAAGACCTGTATGCAGAAAACTATAAAACACTGATGAAAAAAATTAAAGACGATACAAACAGATGGACAGATATACCATGTTCTTGGATTGGAAGAATCAACATTGTGAAAATGAGTATACTAACTGAAGCAAACTACAGGTTCAATGCAATCCCTATCAAACTACCAACGACATTTTTCACAGAACTAGAGCAAAAAATTTCACGGTTTGTATGGAAACACAAAAGACCTTGAATAACCAAAGCAATCTTGAGAAAGAAAAACAGAACTGGAAGTATCAGGCTCGCTGACTTCAGACTATATTACAAAGCTGCAGTAATCAAGACAGTATGGTACTGGCACAAAAACAGAAATATAAATCAATGGAACAGGATAGAAAGCCCAGAGATAAACCCACACACATATGGTCACCTTATCTTTCATAAAGGAGGCAAGAATATACAATGGAGAAAAGACAGACTTTTCAATAAGTGGTGCTGGGAAACCTGGACAGCTACAGTGAAATTAGAACACTCCCTAACACCATACACAAAAATAAACTTAAAATGGGTTAAAGACCTAAATGTAAGGGCAGACACTATAAAACTCTTAGAGGAAAGCATAGGCAGAACACTCTACGACATAAATCACAGCAAGATCCTTTTTGATCCACCTCCTAGAGAAAAGGAAATAAAAATAAAAATAAACAAATGGGACCTAATGAATCTTAAAAGCTTTTTCACCATAAAGGAGACCATAAACAAGATGAAAAGATAACCCTCAGAATGGGAGAAAATATTTGCAAGCGAAGCAACTGACAAAGGATTAAACCGCAAAATATACCAGCAGCTCATGCAGCTCAATATCCAAAAAACAAACAACCCAATCCAAAAATGAGCAAATATTTCTAAATAGACATTTCTCCAAAGAAGATATACAGATTGCCAAGAAACACATGAGAGAATGCTCAACATCACTAATCACTAGGGAAATGCAAATCAAAACTATAATGAGGTATCACCTCACACCAGTCAGAATGGCCATCATCAAAAAGTCTACAAACAATAAATGCTGGAGAGGGTGTGGAGAAAAGGGAACCCTCTTGCACTGTTGGTGGGAATGTAAATTGATACAGCCACTATGGAGAACAGCAGGGAGGTTCCTTAAAAAACTAAAAATAGAACTACCATATGATCCAGCAATCCCACTACTGGTCCTACACCCTGAGAAAACCATAATTCAAAAAGAGTCATGTACCACAATGTTCATTGCAGCTCTATTTACAATAGCCAGGACATGGAAGCTACCTAAGTGTCCGTCGACAGATGAATGGATAAAGAAGATGTGGCACATATATACAATGGAATATTACTCAGCCGTACAAAGAAACGAAATTGAGTTACTTGTAGTGAAGTGGATGGAAGTGGATGGACCAGAGTGAAATAAGTCAGAAAGAGAAAAACAAATACTCTGTGCTAACATATATATGGAATCTAAAAATAAAACAACAGAATGGTTCTGAAGAACCTAGGGCCAGGACGGGAATAAAGTCGCAGATGTAGAGAATGGACTTGAGGTCATGGGGAGGGCAAAGGGTAAGCTGGGATGAAGTGAGAGAGTAGCACTGCCATATATACACTACCGAATATAAAATCGATAGCTAGTGAGAAGCAGCTGCATTGCACAAGGAGATCAGCTCGGTGCTTTGTGACCACCTAGAGAGGTGGGATAGGGAAGGTGGGACGGAGATGCAAAAGGGAGGGGATGTGGGACTATACGTATACATATAGCTGATTCACTTTGTTATACAGCAGAAACTAACACAACATTGTAAAGCAGTTATATTCCAGTAAAGATGTTAAGAAAAAAACTCTCAAAAGAATAAAAAAGACCCATAAAATCAATAAATGTCTTATTTTTCCCTTTTGTTAAAAAAAATAAAAACAACTTGCTGTTTTCTTTTTTTTTTTTGCGGTACACGGCCCTCTCACTGTTGTGGCCGCTCCCGTTGCAGAGCAGAGGCTCCGGACGCGCAGGCTCAGCGGCCATGGCTCACGGGCCTAGCCGCTCCACGGCATGTGGGATCCTCCCAGACCAGGGCACAAACCCGTGTCCCCTGCATCGGCAGGTGGACTCTCAACCACTGCGCCACCAGGGAAGCCCTTGCTGTTGTTTTGATTGGGAGTGAATTGAATCTACAGATCAAGTTTGGAAGAAATGTCATTTTGACAGTATTGAGTCTGAGTCATGCAGTCCAGGAACGTGTACTCTCTCTCCATTTATTTAGTTCTTCTTTGATTTCATTCGTGAGTTTTATAGCTCCTCATAGATATCTTATATGTATTTTGCTTTATTTATTTCTAAGTATTTCAATTTTTAGGTGTGAATATAAATGTTATTGTGTTTTAAATGTCAAATTCCACTTGTTCATTGTTGGTATATAGGAAAGAAATTGACTTTTATAGATTTACCTTGTATTTTGAAATCTTGCTATAGTGGCTTATTCGTTCCAGGAGTTTTTTTGCTGATTCTTTTGGATTTTCTACATAGATGATCATGAAAAGAAGACCGATTCATGTCTTCCTTTGCAATACGGATACCTTATGTTTTCTAGCCATATTGCATTAGCAAGGAGTTACAGTCAAATGTTCAAGTGGAATGGATGTTGAAAGGGGACATTTTGCCTTGTACTTAATCTTAGTGGGAAATCTTTGAGTTATCACCATTAAGTATGAGCTGTTTCTTATTGACATACCATACTTTTATTAATTTAACATTTTTAGTTAAATTTAATAGCTCCCTGAATTTGAGACTTTTGTTGCCTTACTCTCTAAGTGTTCAAATCAGAATCATTCCTTAACATCCATAACATCTGTAACACTGCTACCTCCTCAATGAAAACTGTCCTTCTGTTTATAATTATATATTATTCCCTTTGAACCTCCGTGTGTTGCTTATCTTTTGCTGAACAAATTACCACAATCTTGGTGGCCTAAAACAGTAGGCATATACTATCTTACAGTTTCTGTAGATCAGGAGTTCCAGCACAGCTTAGCTCATCCTCTGCTTAGGGTCTCATAAAGATATTATTAAGGTGTCAGCCTGTATGAGTTGGGTTCTCATCTAGAGACTTAACTGGGAATGGATCTGTTTCCAGGCTCCCTTTGTTGGCAGAATTCACTCCTTGTAGTTGTAGGAATCATGGCAGACTGCTTCTTGAAAGCAACTGAGAGAGGGGGACTCCAGTAAATGGGCTCTACGCTCTCATGTAATAATGCACATCCAATCAACGTTGCCACTTTCCAGTGGTTAGAAGCAAGCCACAGGTCGTTTCTACTCTCAGGGGGAAGGAATTACACAAAGGCATGAATACCTTAAGGATCATGGTAGCCTCCTTAGAATGTCTGCCACACTCTGTATTATACTTCTGCTTCCCTTATGGTATATTTTATGCCTCTTATATCTTTTAAGAATCTGACTTTCTCTTTACTAGATTTTTTAGCCTCATGGTTTCAACAATGGCATAATTATGCTTTATTATGCCTGCACTGTTTTGTGCAAAGTATATGTGGGTTAAATAAGATATGATTTCAGTTGATAGCTGGATGCTTATATTATTCTGTAGAGTCTATGTTTTTCTCTGTCTCACAGACTGTAAGCTTTTTGAAGGCAAGAACAATGTTTGTAACTTATTTGGCCTAGCAACTAAGTACAAATCCGCATTTAACATTATACTCTTATCACTAACTGAATAAACCTTTTAGAGCATAAAACTATTAAGCAATTGAACTTGTAAGATGAATATAATCCTGCCCTCAAGATGACAAGTGTACCACGCCCTGTGAAATGTGTGGTATGAGGGATGCCGTAATGTACTTGGTTCTCCAGGAATGTCATGCCTCTGGTGTGAGCGCACGCTATTTTTCTTCATTCTCTTTTCTTAGCTTTGAATGAAACGTTAGCTATTGTGGAAAGCTGCCAAACATCTCGAAATAGGGGAACTGGATAAGAGGTTCATTTCTGGGGTGAGGGAGGGTGGTTAGCCATGATGAGAAGGTGATGGAGGAGAAGTTCTGGGAAGGAAGGATAAGAAAGTAAAACAACTAAAACCTCAGTGAAAAGGTTTTCCAAGGGGTTTTCCTTAGGGTTCTTGTTCTTTGATATCTTAAAGGTGCTTTATGAAAAAAGACTGCTATTGTCTAAGGAGTTTAAGTGCTGTTAAACAGATTCTCTCTGAAGTACATTCTTCAGACTTCTTAATGAGCATCGTATTCTTCCAAGAGGAAGATTTAACATGTGACTTATGAAATTTATTTTTCTTGGAGACTTGTGTGTGTGCGCGTGTAAAACTTAGAGAATTTCTTGATTGGTTAAAAAAAAAGATAAGTTGAACAAAATAAAAACAAAATGACATCTTGAATGCCGTATTAACTTCAGGGGAGGGAAAAATATTAACTGGAGCTGTGTGGATATAGGTGAGTGGATGGGGGAACACTTGTGTGTGTTAAAGAAGGAATAGAGACATTTTTAAGTATCCACGTTTGAATCTTGAGTTTAGATAGCTTGAGCAAAGCTTTCCCCTTAGCAAATCTGTGCGGAAAAGTCCCACGGTCAATGTAGTGATTTGATCAAGTTTCAACTAAGTCACTTGAAAAAGTATCAAAAAACCACATTTTTTTGCCAGTAACTGAATAGGTGCTATGCATATGTACCCATATAGAATTAGAAGCTAAACACAGTACCCACCCCAAATTAAGCTACAGGTACTTTATCTTGTCATTCTAAAGTTGAATTTCTGTGAATCTGTTCACTAAAAAGGTCATAGGGTTTTCCTGTAATAGTCAAAAATTTGTTTCACTAGGTCCAGAGCCTGATGTTTTATAAACTTCAGATTCACTGTTTAAAGAAACCCCAACAATACATTTGTTAGAATGTTTACTCTAGAGAATTGTGTTTGTTTTCTTAGATGAGTAAACTGTGATTGCCATTGGAGTCTGAATCTGTTCAACTACCTTTGAAATTGACCTGCTGAATATAATTTTATTGATCTAGTCATAACTAAGCAACTGATAAATGAGATCTGAAAATTCTTTTAAGGTTAAAATGTCATTTAAAAGCATTTCTCTAAGTATAAGTCTATATGAGAAAATATTAAATGTGTTTTTAATGGAATAATTTCACACACACACACAAAACAGCACCACAAAATGCGATTCTTCCTCAGAGGTGACACAGAAGTTCTAAATCTCAAGGAAAGAGATGATGGTGATACCCTTAACAGAACAATGAAATAAAGCTGGAATATTTGGTTTGGAGGGAAGGTGGAGGGATAGGGTGATATATTTAGTTTTAGAAATGTTGAACTTGGGGATAAGCTGGATTTCAAAGTGATGAAATTCTAATGTCACAGATCTGGGAATCGAACTGTAGGAAAAAGTCTAGGGGACAGAGAGAAACTTTATTTATTATAGTCAATCCTGGAAACATATCAACAAGCACTGGGTTAAAGGGTCAGAGAGGATCTGTGGAGATCTCAGTAGAAGAAATATTTTTTAAAAATTTATTTTATTCAGGCATAATTAATTTACAATGTGTTAATTTCTGCTGTACAGCAGTGATTCAGTTACACATATGTACATTCTTTTTCATATTCTTTTTTTTTAAGTTATTTTATTTTTGGTTGCGTTGGGTCTTCGTTGTTGCATGCAGGCTTTCTCTAGTTGTGGCGAGCGGGAGCTACTCTTTCGTTGCGGTGCGCGGGCTTCTCGTTGTGGTGGCTTCTCTTGTTGCGGAGCATGGGCTGTAGGAGTGTGGGCTTCAGTAGTTGTGGTGTGAGGGCTCAGTAGTTGTGGCTCGCGGGCTCTAGAGCGCAGACTCAGTAGTTGTGATGCACGGGCTTAGTTGCTCCGTGGCATGTGGGATCTTCCCAGATCAGGGCTCTAACCCGTTTCCCCTGCATTGGCAGGCAGATTCTTAACCACTGTGCCACCAGGGAATCCCCATATTCTTTTCCATCATGGTTTATCACAGGATATTGAATATAGTTCCCAGTGCTGTACGGTAGGACCTTGTTGTTTATCCATTCTATATATAATAATTTGCATCTGCTAGTCCCAAACTCCAAATCCAGCCACCTTGGCAACCACAAGTCTGTTCTCTATGTCTGTGAGTCTGTTTTGTAGAAAGTTCATTTGTGTCATATTTTAGATTCAACATATAAGTGATATCATGGTATTTGTCTTTCTCTTTCTGACTTACTTCACCTAGTATGATAATCTCTAGGTCCATTCGTGTTGCTGCAAATGGCATTATTTCATTCTTTTTTATGGCTGAATACTACTCCATTTTATATACGTACCTCATCTTCTTTATGCATTCATCTGTCAGTGGACATTTAGGTTGTTTCCATGTCTTGACTATTGTTAATAGTGCTGCTATGAACATAGGGGTGCATGTGTCTTTTTGAATTATAGTTTTGTCTGGATATATGCCCAGGAGTGGAATTGCTGGATCATATGACAACTCTATTTTTAGTTTTTTGAGGAACCTTCATATTGTTTTCCATAGTGGCTGCACCAGCTTATATTCCCACCAATAGTGTAGGAGGGTTCCCTTTTCTCCACACCCTCGCCAGCATTTACTGTTTGTAGATTTTTTGATGATGGCCATTCTGACTGATGTGAGGTAGTACCTCGTTGTAGTTTTGATTTGCATTTCTCTAATAGCTAGAGACTTTGAGCATCTTTTCGTGTGCCTGTTGGCCATCATTAGAAGAAATATTTCAAGTAAGTGGAGGAAGGGAGGCAAATATTGTTAAATACATGGAGATTCTTAGAAAATTTTTGTAAATGGAAAATCTGGAAGTCATTTTTTAACTTTTGCTAAAAGAACTGATGAAAAAATTAATGAAATTCTTGTGTGTGTAATGTCGAAGTTTAAAAATACATCTCATGATTTGGTGACTTAGGAAAAATTCTTTGAAGACCTGAGTAACTAGAACTAACAAATGCTTCATATAATATCTCTCTTAAGTGGTTATATTCTCAGTAAAACCTCTGACCACCCACATTCAGATTAGCAGCACTCTCATTCTCTTCATAACACTTCCATGATCTCAACCAAATTATCATTATTGGGGTATTTATTAGTTTGTCACTTATTTGTCTGTCTCCCTGCCTCCACATTTGAATATAAGGTCCATGTAGGGACATCACAGCAGCTCAATAAACATTGTTGAATGAATGAATGAATCTCTCTTAGATTCAGAAGTATGACTTAGAAGGATGAGTGCATATATGCTACCACCACCAGCACCACACGGTTCTAGGGTATCTGAGAGATCCAAGAAGACTGTTGCTTTGAACCATGATTTTCCCAGGTCTAGCCTGGCTTGGGAGGGAGTGTATACAAGACCTAATCTAATCAGCTAGTTTCTTTCTCTTTGACACTCTTGCGAAGTGCTCCCTAATTAAGTTTTGAACACCAGTTGGAAGACTGCAGCTCCCATATTGTGAATCTAAGTTCTTAGGGAGGCTGAAAGTTAGCCCAGTATTTGGGGTGGGTGGTGTCACCCAGACTGGATTGTTTATTCAGAGGGCCCTCCTGAGGAAGGCATTCTGGGTATGTAGTTTTCATTCTATGTAGTTTTCAGTCTGGCTTGGAACCAGATTGCCTTCTGAATGCCTGGGCAGAGTCCTGGCCCTCACCTTCTGGCAGTCACCCTCTTGAAGGACTTCCAATCACATCATTCTACTAATAGTTTAGTAAAAAATGCTGAGAGTGTCTCTTCGTCTTTTTCTTGTGTTCCTGCTAAACTGACTGAGTTCAATAGCAGCTTCTGGAAGGCATTCTAATAATCTCCCAAGTGTTTAAGGAGCATTACTCACATTATCACAGAAACATGTCTTGCTCCAGAAATGTATTTACTGTTCTTTTTAGAAACACAGATGCAGTCTAGGTAAATAATACAAAACAGTTACTCTCTTGCCAAGGGAAAATGCTGTTTTTGTATTTATCTATTTAAAAAGCAAATGAAATCATTCATAGTGGAGGAAGATGTATGATAGATTAAGATCTTAGACTTCTTATTAATCTATATATTTATTCAGCACTATCTTTTCAAGTTTATCTCTATTTGGTTTAACTGGGGAAGATCTACCTTCTTTTAAGTCAGCCTGGTTATAGTAAACAAAAATATATTATCAACTCTTTCATGGTTTGCAGACATGGCTTCTGCTAATTTACCATCTAACAGTATGCTGTTAAAAAAAAAAGGTTTTGTGTAAATCTGGGAAGGAGGATTTTAAAGTCTTAGTATTTAGAGATTATCTTTTTTTAAAATAAAGTTTTAACTTATTTGGAATGTCAAATCATTGATTAACCCTTTAACAAGAGAGAATATGAATGAATCAACACTAGCAGCAAAGACCAAGCGTCCTCTTGCTCTTTTCCCTCCAGTTCATGATGTAAGAACTGTCCCATTTGCAGTTAGATGGTCATTTTCTGAATGGCAGTATGTTTTCAGAGTGATGACTCTTTCTTACTGTCCCTCAGCTGCCCGTGCATGATTTAACGTATATTATGAGGTTGAAACAATTCAAGTTACTTATGTAAATCTGTAAAATACTTAGTACGAGCACAGTGCCTGGCTCATGGTATGTACTCAGTAAATGACTATGGAATGAATGTGTGCTTTCTACTTTAATTCCATTTCCAGTAGTGAAGTATCGTGTACCTTCTGCTGAAATCCATGGCTCATGAGATGGGGAGGGAAGGCAGTTTCAGTCTGGATCTCCACACTACGTTAGCCCCAGAGCTCCAAGTTCGGCTGGAGCAGCTGGCTAAGGTAGAAACCCTAGCTATTACTATTGGATTCACCTTGGATCTGAGAGGAGAGGACATCATTTACTGTGGGAGTTCTGCTGTTTCTCTCCCATGCATAGGCCCAGAGCCGGTGGACACCCAGCTGTCTGAGCTGGTCTGGAATGAGCGTGCAGCCTTCTTACCCCCAGGCATTTCTTGTTCTGCTCTGTGGTCTCCTAGAGAAAATCCAAGAATGAGTCAGCGGGAGGTTTTGAGGCTGACAAGAGTTCCGTTTTGGGCTCAGCTCTATGGGGGTAGGAGGCTGGATGAACTGCTGGCCCACCAATGTGGTACAGAATCTGCATGGCATGTTATCTGACGTCACAGTCCTGGAATGCTACTAACGGCTGCTCGGAAAAGATAAAATCGAATGGAAAAGTAGCCCACTGAACCAGAGGGAATCAGCTGTTCCTTCCTCCTCTGTTGGAATTTCTTTTAAGGATTAAAATTAAGCCTGAATTTCTAAAATTTAAAAACTCTAAGTGCAGGAATAGGAGAGCTCTGAAAGGGTCATTAACCTGTCCTTCTTGCCTATCTAGTCAGATACACAGATTTTTATACAGAAATTTAGAATTTAGTTGAATCTTTAACTTTTCTTTTGTCTTGTTGGGGTGGCTCAGTTGTTCCCACCTAAACGGTTCAGTGTTTCATTGACACTTTTTAACAAGTTTTATTTTATATTGGAATATAGTTGATTAACAATGTTGTGTTAGTTTCAGGTGTGCAGCAAGGTGACTCAGTTATACATAAACATGTGTCTATTCTTTTTCAAATTCTTTTCCCGTTTAGGTTGTTACAGAATATTGAGCATGGTTCCCTGTGCTATACAGTAGGTCCTGGTTGGTTATCTATTTTAAATATAGTAGTGTGATATAGTAGTGTGTATATGTCAACTCCCAATTTATCCCTCCCTCCCCCTCTTTTCCCCTTTGGTAACCTTAAGTTTGTTTTCTAAGTCTGTGAGTCTGTTTATTCATTCCTGTAACAGTCCTGTGAATTAGGTAAGTGGAAAACTTTTTTTTCCCATTTTCACAGCGCAAAGTCCTGCCATGAACTCCTCTGTGAATTTCCACATCTGCTTTATATGCTTCCTCTGGGCGTTAACTTCCTACAAGTTTCCATACCAGTCAGCTGTGCACGCCCTCACCTCCCAACTGAATCATGGACAGTTCACTTTTATGAAACCCAGTTTTTGCATATCATTAAACGTAGTTTAACATGTTTCCATGCTTATTGCTGGCACAGAGCATAGACTCTGCATTTACCTCTTATGAAGGTTGGGATAGCATAAATGATGTAAGACTGAAGTGACGATTAAATGGGATTTATAGAAAACATCAAAGTTCGTGGCATACAGCAAGTGTTTCCTATCTGTCTATACTGTCTAGAGCTGACTGTGCTTTTAAATATGTTAATTGGCTTTTAAAATTGTAAATATTTTTTTAAATTTTGGAAAAAAGAAACTTCTTCACATGAATATATCACATAGGGAGCACATCACAAAAGAATATGAAGAGTCTCTTTTCTTGATATTATATTGTGTCCTTTATCTAGTCTCTTTGACCATTTCACATGATTGAGGATGTGCTTCTTCCCAAAATTCCAACTGAAAGAAGTGAGTAGCGAACTTGAGAGTACAGCACAATTAAATAAGTAACTGCCCATGTTCTATTGCTTCTTTGGGCAGAATCTACTGGAAACACCATAGCATGATGGAGAGAGCACCATGTAGGGAGGCATATGATCTGGTCCTCATTCCAGCTCTGCTTCAGGTGTCTGAGTCAATCACTTATCAGGTTGGAATCTCAAGCTAGCTCTTCATCTGTAAAGTAGGAACAGTAATAATGCTGTATAAACCTCATAGTGTTTTGTAATGTCCTGATGAAATAACGTACGTGAAAATGCTCTAAAAAATTGGAAGATGTTACACAGGTGTAAGGTATTAAAACTGCCAAGGAATCGTTCAGATTTTCCTAACCATTTCAAAACTAAAATAATCACTGTGGGTGGAGACACATATGTGGATTCTTCTCAGAAGGAATAGTGGAAAATGAACGGTTGTTTTATAGAAACTTCCACATTTAATGACAGTATTTCCTATTCTTGTTTGAAATTCTAAGGAAGGACAAGCTATTGGCTTCTTGATACATTCAACAATTTTAATCCCTTTTCTATTTATGAGGTCTAAATTAGTGCCTTTTTTAAAGCAGAAACTTGCATCAGATTACTCTGGGGGAAGGTGAAAAATCTAGTCTGTGGAATAAAACAACTTTGTATCATAGCTAAATCTGGAATGCAAAGGTACATGAGAGATGTCAGTTTAAGCTGTCCAATATCTAGCATTAGAAGGAAAATATCCATTTGAAACCAAGGTTAATAGTGAAATAAAGCTTGACCCCTGACAAAATACTTAAGAGCATGAGACAATGCAGATGACAATGTTAGGATCAATAAATGACATTGAATTATCATACAGCAAAACGAATTGCTGTGGGTTTTGGAGACACATGTCATTAGCTTGTACATGTTGAAAATAATGTGCATCTATGTTCCATGTATTCATTCAACAGACATTTTCAGATCATATCCTACATACCAGACACTGTAAAGTCATAGGACACAGAGGTAAACATATGGTCCCTTCCTGCTATACTGGTGGTTTTGATGAAGGTAAATCTTGCTGTGTTTTTAAAAACCTGTATTCCACTCCTAGAGACTCAGGTTTAGAAGCCCTTGCAGTGGGACCAGAGCAAGTAGATTAAGAAACTCCGTCATCAATAACAAAATGACTTCCCTGGGGTTTTGATGTGTCACTCTAGTTAATAACCACCGCTCAACAAGCTAATAGGTGGGGATAGACACAGCATGGTAAGAACAACTTCTGAGATGTGAATAGGATATTATAGAATCCCAAAATAGGGACATTTAATCTGTCCTCGGAGGAGCTGGATAGGGAAGGATTTCTGGAGAAAGTGATACCTAACCTTCCCAAGTATTTTGCATTATTTTCTAATCACAAACTTAACACAGGAAACCAATGAAGAACACAAAAAAGCAAAAAATCATCCATTATCTGTGAATCTGATGTTCCTAAATTTTGCTATAACATGTATATAGTATTTTTTCCCCTTAACTATCAATTTTGCATTCTATAGATTTTTGGATTTAAGATCTTTAATCGTTCTGGAATTCAGGGAAATGTATCATAATCAGCTTTCAATATTTCTCCCATCTTTTTTTTTTTTATTTTCTGGGATTTCTATTATCTGTATATTGGCATCTTATTCTATTCCCCATATCTCTTAATTTTCATTTCTTTATCCCTTCTTAGTCTTTATATATTCTTTAATTTATTTCATTATTATATTCGGTATTTCAACTGTTTTGTTTTCAATATCCAATATTTCCACTTGGTTCTCCTTTTTTTATTTTTTTTTTTGCGGTACGTGGGCCTCTCACTGTTGTGGCCTCTCCCGTTGCGGAGCACAGGCTCCGGACGCGCAGTCTCAGCGGCCATGGCTCACGGGCCCAGCCGCCCCGCGGCATGTGGGATCTTCCCGGACCAGGGCACGAACCGTGTCCCCTTCATCAGCAGGCGGACTCTCAACCACTGCGCCACCAGGGAAGCCCGGTTCTTCTTTTTGACTTCTGGTTTGTTTCATATTATTTATAACCTGCCCTATTTCTTTGAGAAGTTTATTCTGTCTCTTAATTCTGCTTTATGCAATAGAGCTCTTCTTTGTCGTGAATGCACTACAAAGTTAGTAATCTATTGCCCCATAACAAATTCATGACAAATTACTCTAAAACTTGGAGAATTTAAAAAGCAGTAATCTTTTTTTTTTTTTTTTTTTTTTTTTTTTTTTTTTT
>NW_020174046.1:4105961-4239138 GCF_003031525.2 Neophocaena asiaeorientalis asiaeorientalis | reverse complement strand
TTTTTTTTTTTTTTTTTTTTTTTTTTTTTTTTTTGTCTCTCATGGTTTCTTCGGTTCAGGAATTCAGATAGCATATAGCAGAGGTGGCTTGTTTCTGCTCCATGGTGTCTGGGCCCTCAGCTGGGAAGACTTGAAGGTTGGGGACTGGAATTATGTGAATTGCAGTCTCTCACATTTCTGGTAGTTGTTGTAGGTTTTGGCTGGAGGCCTGGCTGGAAGTCGTATAGCATCACCTCTGCTCTACTCCTCTGTTTGAGGCAGGCATGAGTTTGCCCAAATTCAAGAGGGAAGAACATAGGCCATATATCTTGGAGAGAGGGATGTCAATTACGTTGCAAGAAGAGTGTAGGGAAATGGTTGAACATATAGATGTGGGTAGCTTTGTAAAATACTGTTTGTCCTATACTCATAGTCTAGTGAGCTCAGTTTCTCCTGGGGCTATAACTATCTTTCTGTAATATGAAAAGAAGTGTGGTGAACCTGAGCATTAGCTTCTGTGTCTTTTGGTGAGTAAGAAAATAAACAGAGATGGGCTCCTCTTTGTTCAGGTAAAAGATTCCAGGAGATTATTCCTTTGTTTCTCTACAAGGGGCTCTTGCAGATTTGTTCTTTGGATGCGTTTGAGCTCTCCTTTCATTACTATTTATTTACTTGTTAATTTTGTTTTGTTTTGTTTTTTTTGAGGAACCCAGCAGCTCAAGCTAGTTCATCATCTGTCAAGAGTAAGAAGTTCCCTGTTAGTCTCCTTATTTTCTGAATAGTCTGTAATTAGAGCTTTGAAGTCTTCTTTGCCCTACAAATTATTTAGAACAGTGTAGTTTTATTTCCTAAAATTTCTATTGGATTTGGTTTAAAAATTTGTACTTTAAAATCTTTTTCTACTTTTATTGCATCATGGTCAAAGCAACCTATACTGTTTCTACTTTTCAGAATTTGAAGTTATTTTTATCGCTTAATTATACAGTCAATTTTTGTTACTGCTCAAAGAAATCTTAAATAGAATGTATTCTTTTATTTGGGAAGCTGTTTTTTTTTTTTTTTTCCTGCATGGATTCCTTTTAGAATTCTCTCCTTATCCTTGGAATTCAGAAAATGTTAAAGCCATTTCTAGATGATGGCCTTTTGTCATTACTATGCATGCTACACAGCAAGCCATTTTAACTTGCAAGTGCAGGTTTTTATCTCAGGTTTTTTTCCTGTTTTATATCTATAATTATGCCTATTATTCCTGCTTTCATGTCCTCCTTAGAAAGTCTTTTTCATCTCAAGATTACTAAGCTATTTTAAATGCAGTTAGATCTTAAATCTTATATGGAATATTTTCTTTATTGATGTGAAATAAATAGCTAATAATTATTTTAGTCCAAAATTTATATCTAGTTGTTCCAATATCAGTGACTTGAAGTGACACATTTTATGATTTTAAAATTCCCATGTGTATTTAGACATATTTCTGTACTGTCAAATTGTGCATTGATCTGTTTTTCTATTCCTTTTGACATCTCCCAGGCTGTTATAATTATAGCAGCTTTACATATATTTTCATACTATATCAGGGCAAATTCCCCCACTTTAATCTTTTTCTTTTAGGTGTTTTTCTGATTCTCACAAATATATTTTCCAGAGGAACTTTTGAAATTCCTCAAAATAACTTGATGTTATTACTTGCTATCTATTACTGTCAATTAACGCTCAAAGAAAGAAATGCATTGTCCAGTATGGTAGACACTAGCTACATGTGACATTTGGGCTCTTGAAATATGGCTGGTGCGACCAAGGAATCGAATTTTTAATTTAAATTAGTTAAATTTAAATTTAAATGGCACATGTGGCTAGTGGCTACCTTTTTGTTTTTGTTTTTGTTTTGGCGGTATGCAGGTCTCTCACTGCTGTGGCCTCTCCCATTGCGGAGTACAGGCTCCGGATGCACAGGCTCAGCGGCCATGGCTCACGGGCCCAGCCGCTCCACGGCATGTGGGATTTTCCCGGACCGGGGCACGAACCCGTGTCCCCTGCATCGGCAGACAGACTCTCAACCACTGCGCCACCAGGGAAACCCAAGTGGCTACCTTTTTGGACAACACAGCTCTAGAAGGCAGAAATAGACAGCGAGGGAGTAGATCATAGATATGCCCAACAGGGGACTTTTAATTTTTCTGTATTTTTTTCTAATATTTGTTGATGTCAAAGTATGCAGGTAAATTTCTTTACACAGACTTCTTGTCAGCGCAGCTTCACGTCCAGGGACTTGGTGTGACTGCAAGCAGTTTTCTTCCTGGTGCTACTAACCACTGCATCAGGGATGAGACCTGTCATATCTGGTCAACTTCCCTCTTTTGTATGTCTTGGATTACTCAGTTGGCACAAGAGATATTAAATAATCTTTAATAGCAGAAGTAGAGTAGATCTTATCTTTCCCATTCTCTGCTCTCATCCTCTCACATCATGATAAATTACTGAGCTTCTACCAGAACGTTTCTTTGACTTAACTTCTATCTCAGTTTAGGTAGTGAAATGTTATTTTGGGGGCTTCTTTATTTTGATTTAGAAATTCTAACATTCCAGTTCAGGAATTCATAGCCCTTGCTGCCCAGCTGGCCATGTTGCATTGGATAAGCCATCCATCTGAATATCTGCCATTCCAATGCCACTTTTTTTTTTCTTCTAGCTACCTAGATGTGACCTTGGCCCCACTGCCATAAGTGCTTCAGTCACAAGTGTCTAAATCTGCCTCATAGATTCATGGATGGAGCAGCAATCTATGTGGTGACATTAAAAAAATGAATTGAACCAATTTATTTTTTTCCTCAAGTTTGAAGTAAGAAAATCTAAGCAAACGATCCTGGCAGTCTTGCAATAATTGGTTGAGAATTCATCAGGAAGAATTAGAGACAGATAGGTTTTGATCTGGTGTCTCAGAGGCCCAGTAATGTAGGAGCAGAAACTAAGAGTAAGCAGAGGGAACCAGTTGGTCATCAGGGCACACACTGTCAGAGTGAGAGCAGGGCACTAGATTCTGGCTTGAATAACTGGGTAGGTAGCTGTTTTAACATTAAGATACAAAAGACAGAAGGCTGGTCGAGTTCATCATATTGTGAGGACCATGAGGTATTGAGAAAATGCTCTCTAGGAAGGAGTCAGATACCCGAATATGAAGTTCAAGGAAGGATTCAGAGCTGAAATAATGGTGTAGGTTGGTCTAGTTGGAAGGCAAGGGAATTGAAAATGTTGACAAGTATATTCAGCTAATCCCCAGGAAGAGAGGACTGGAAGGAACTTTTTGTCAGAGAAGATAGCAGAGGAAGGCTCTGAAATTATTCATTAACCTGTTGTCACCTTGGTTATCACAGAAATGTATGCTGTTAATGCTTCCAGTAATTTTGTTTTGTTACTTAAAAGTAAATACCATCCTTATGAGTGAAAAATTCCTGCACATATATTTGGCAGAAAATTAGCTCCATGAAAGAATTCAAACACACCAGGTTATTCAGTGGTCAAGTATTTGTGAAATGCTGTCAAATTTATACCTTATTGGAGATTCATGAAGCCCATTACCATAAGTTTCTGAGAATTCTTGCTGCATTGAAGAAGCCAGTGTAACCTAGTATTTCTCAAGCTTCTCGTACCATAAAACTTTCTTTTTGGTGTGTGCAACACCTATTAATATTTCTCCAGAATGATTGTTACCAAGAACATATGCAGGAAAACATGGGAATAACTCTTGTTTATCATTAGGCAGCTGAATAAGGATCATATATTAAAATAATAGGTCTAAAATGAAATTGTTTCAGATTGCCTGTAGGTATCGGTTGTCTGTAGTTCCACCACAAAAATAACTAACTAAAGATTACGGCTTAAGATTTTTGGTGTATTTTATATCTAACGTAGCACTGTTTTCTTCATGCTTCCTCCTCTTCTGCATCTTCCATCTGCTTTTACTGCTTTTCCCCTTCTCCCTTTTTCTCCCTGTCTCTCTCTTCTTTCCCTCTCTATATCTTATGCAGTATACCTCCCCCTCCCACAAATACAGTAAAAATGCTTGTTATAGTATTATAAAAATCTCCATGAGTGTGAACACAACCTGAAGGAGCTAGTGCGGCACAGCTAGCCGGGAGGGTGTCTGGGAAAATGTCTGCATCTGCCTAAGAGGCAAGAGACTTTATCTTCCCGCTTTGTTTCCTGGTGTGCGAGGAGAGGGGATTAAGAGCGCTGCTTAAAGGAGCTCCAGAGACGTGCGGAAGCCGCGGCTAACAGCGTGGACCCCAGAGACGGGCATGGGACGCTAAGGCTGCTGCTGCCGCCACCAAGAAGCCTGTGTGCAATCACAAGTCACTCTCCACAACTCCCCTCCTGGGAGCGTGTGCAGCCCGCCACTGCCAGGGTCCCGTGATCCAGGGACAACTTCCCCGGGAGAACGCACGGCGCTCCTCAGGCTGGTGTAACGTCATGCTGGCCTCTGCCGCCGCAGGCTCGCCCCGCATTCGTACCCCTCCCTCCCCCGCCACCCGGCCTGAGTGAGCCAGACCCCCGAATCAGCTGCTCATTTAACCCTGTCCTGTCTGAGCGAAGAACAGATGCCCTCAGGTGACCTACACGCAGGGTCGGGTCCAAATCCAAAGCTGAACCCCGGGACCTGTGAGAACAAAGAAGAGAAAGGGAAATATCTCCCAGCAGCCTCAGGAGCAGTGGATTAAATCTCCACACTGAACTTGATGTACCTGCATCTGTGGAATACCTGAATAGACAACGAATCATCCCAAATTGAGAAGGTGGACATTGGGAGCAACAATATATATATATTTTTTTCCCTTTTCTCTTTTTGTGAGTGTGTATCTGTATGCTTCTCTGTGTAATTTTGTCTGTATAGCTTTTCTTTTACCATTTGTCCTAGGGTTCTATCTGTTTGGTTTTTTTTTGTATTATAGTTTTTAGCACTTCTTATCATTGGTGGATTTGTTTTTTGGTTTGGTTGCTCTCTTCTTTCTGTATTTTAATTTTTTATTATTTTCTTAAAATAATTTTTTATTTTACTTTATTTTATTTTATCTTCTTCTTATTTTCTTTTTTTTTCTCCCTTTTATTCTGAGACGAGTGAATGACAGGCTCTTGGTGCTCCAGCCAGGCATCAGGGCTGTGCCACTGATGTGGAAGATCCAAGTTCAGCACACTGGTCCAGAAGAGAACTCTCAGCTCCATGTAATATCAAACAGCAAAAATCTCCCAAAGATCTTCATCTCAGTGCAAAGACCCAGCTTCACTCAATGACCGGCAAGCTACAGTGCTGGACACCCTATGCCAAACAACTAGCAAAACAAGAACACAACCCCATCCATGAGAACAGAGGCTGCCTAAAATCATAATAAGGCCAAAGACACCCCAGAACACACCACCAGATGTGGACCTGCCCACCAGAAAGAAAATATCAAGCCTCATCCACCAGAACACAGGCACTAGTCCCCTCCACCAGGAAGCCTACACAACCCACTTAACCAACCTTAGGCACTGGGGACAGACAGAAAAAACAAGGGAACTACAAACGTGCAGCTTGCGAAAAGGAGACCCCAAACACAGTAAGTTAAGCATAATGAGAAGACAGAGAAACACAGCAGGTGAAGGAGCAAGATAAAAACCCACCAGACCTAACAAATGAAGAGGAAATAGGCTGTCTACCTAAAAAAGAATTCAGAATAATGATAGTAAAGATGTTCCAAAATCTTGGAAAGTGAATGGAGAAAATACAAGAAACGTTTAACAAGGACCTGGAAGAACTAAAGAGCAAACAAACAGTGAAGAACAATACAATAAATAAAACTAAAAATTCTCTAGAAGGGATCAATAGCAGAATAACTGAGGCAGAAGAAAGGATAAGTGACTTGGAAGGTAAAATATGGCAAATAGTAACAGCCATAAAAGGGGAAATCGACAGTAACACAATAAGAGTAGGGGACTTTAACACCCCACTTTCACCAGTGGACAGAACATCTAAAATGAAAATAAATAAGGAAACACAAGCTTTAAAGGATACATTAAACAAGGTGGACTGAATTGATATTTATAGGACATTCCATCCAGAAACAACAGAATACACATTCTTCTCAAGTGCTCATGAAACATTCTCCGGCATAGATCATATCTTGGGTCACAAATCAAGCCTTGGTAAATTTAAGAAAATTGAAATTTTATCAAGTGTCTTTTCCGACCACAATGCTATGAGACTAGATATCAATTACAGGAAAGAATTCTGTCAAAAATACAAAAATATGGAAGCTAAACAATACACTAATTAATAACCAAGAGATCATTGAAGAAATCAAAGAGGAAATAAAAAAAATACCTAGAAACAAATGACAATGAAAACACGATGACCCGAAACCTACGGGATGCAGCAATTGCAGTTCTAAGAGGGAAGTTTATAGCAATACCATCCTACCTTAAGAAACAAGAAACATCTGAAGTAAACAAACTAAACTTACACCTAAAACAATTAGAGAAAGAAGAACTAAAAAACCTGAAAGTTAGCAGAAGGAAAGAAATCATAAAGATCAGATCAGAAATAAATGAAAAAGAAAGGAAGGAAGCAATAGCAAAGATGAATAAAATTAAAAGCTGGTTCTTTGAGAAGATAAACAAAATTGATAAACTATTAGCCAGACTCATCAAGAAAAAAAAGGGAGAAGACTCAAATCAATAGATTTAGAAATGAAAAAGGATTAGTAACACCTGACATTGCAGAAATACAAAGGATCATGAGAGGTTACTACAAGCAACAATATGCCAATAAAATGAACAACCTGAAAGAAATAGACAAATTCTTAGAAATGCACACCTTCCAAGACTGAACCAGGAAGAAATAGAAAATATGAACAGACCAATCATAAGCACTGAAATGGAAACTGTGATTAAAAATCTTCCAACAAACAAAAGTCCAGGACCAGGTTGCTTCACAGGGGAATTCTATCAAACAATTAGAGAATAGCTAACACCTATCCTTCTCAAACTCTTCCAAAATATAGCAGAGGGAGGAACACTCCCTAACTCATTCTATGAGGCCACCATCACCCTGATACCAAAACCAGTCAAAGATGTCACAAAGAAAGAACACTACAGGCCAATAGCACTGATGAACATAGATGCAAAAATCCTCAACAAAATACTAGCAAACAGAATACAGCAGCACATTAAAAGGATCATGCACCATGATCAAGTGGAGTTTATCCCAGGAATGCAAGGATTCTTCAATATATGCAAATCAATCAGTGTGATACAGCATATTAATAAACTGTAGGAGAAAAACCATATGATCGTCTCAGTAGATGCAGAGAAAGCTTTCGACAAAATTCGACACCCGTTGCTGATAAAAACCCTGCAGAAGGTAGGCATAGAGGGAACTTTCCTCAATATAATGAAGGCCATATATGACAAACCCACAGCCAGCATTGTCCTCAGTCATGAAAAACTGAAACCATTTCCACTAAGGTCCGGAACAAGACAAGTTCGCCCACTCTCACCACTGTTATTCAATATAGTTTTGGAAGTTTTAGCCACAGCAGTCAGAGAAGAAAAAGAAGTAAAAGGAATCCAAATCGGAAAAGAAGAAGTAAAGCTGTTACTGTTTGCAGATGACATGATACTATACATAGAGAATCCTGAAGATGCCACCAGAAAACTACTAGAGCTAATCAATGAATTTGATAAAGTAGCAGGATACAAAATTAATGCACAGAAATCTCTTGCATTCCTATACACTAATGATGAAAAATCTGAAAGTGAAATTAAGAAAATACTCTCATTTACCATTGCAACAAAAAGAATAAAATATCTAGGAATAAACCTACCTAAGTAGACAAAAACCTGTATGCAGAAAACTGTAAGACCCTGATGAAAGAAATTAAAGACGATACAAACAGATGGAGAGATATACCATGTTCTTGGATTGGAAGAATCAATATTGTGAAAATGCCTCTACTCCCCAAAGCAATCTACAGATTCAGTGCAATCCTTATCAAACTACCACTGGCATTTTTCACAGAACTAGAACAAAAATATCTCACAATTTGTATGGAAACACAAAAGACCCCAAATAGCCAAAGCAATCTTGAGAAAGAAAAATGGAGGTGGAGGAATCGGGCTCCCTGACTTCACAGTATACTACAAAGCTACAGTAATCAAGACAGTACGCTACTTGCACAAAAACAGAAATATAGATCAAGGGAACAGGATTGAAAGCCCAGAGATAAACCCACAGTCATATGGTCACCTTATGTTTGATAAGGAGGCAACAATATGCAATGGAGAAAAGACAGCCTCTTCAATAAGTGGGACAGCTACATGTAAAACAATGAAATTAGAACACTCCCTAACACCATACACAACCATAAACTCAAAATGGATTAAAGACCTACATGTAAGGCCAGACACCATCAAACTCCTAGAGGAAAACATAGGCAGAACACTCTATGACATAAATCACAGCAAGATCCTTTTTGGCCCACTTCCTAGAGAAATGGAAATAAAAACAAAAATAAACAAATGGGACCTAATGAAACTTAAAATGTTTTGCACAGCAAAGGAAACCATAAACAAGATGAAAAGACAGCCCTTAGAATGGGAGAAAATATTTGCAAATGAAGCAACTGACAAAGGTTTAATCTCCAAAATTTACAAACAGCTCATGCAGCTCAATATGAAAAAAACAACCCAATCCAAACATGGGCAGAAGACCTAAATAAACATTTCTCCAAAGAAGATATACAGATTGCCAACAAACACATGAAGGAATGCTCAAGATCATTAATCATCAGAGAAATGCAAATCAAAACTACAATGAGATAGCATCTCACACTGGTCAGAATGGCCATCATCAAATAATCTACAAAAAGTAAATGCTGGGGCTTCCCTGGTGGCGCAGTGGTTGAGAGTCCGCCTGCCGATGCAGGGGACGCGGGTTCGTGCCCTGCTCTGGGAAGAACCCACACGCTGCTGAGTGGCTGGGCCCATGAGCCATGGCCGCTGAGCCTGCGCGTCCGGAGCCTGTGCTCCGCAACGGGAGAGGCCACAACAGTGAGAGGCGCGCATACCGCAAAATAAATAAATAAATAAATAAATAAATAAAAGGCTCATAAAAATAAAAAATAAATGCTGGAGAAGGTGTGGAGAAAAAGGAACCCTCTTGCACTGTTGGTGGGAATGTAAATTGATACAGCCACTATGGAGAACAGTATGGAAGTTCCTTAGAAAACTAAAAATAGAAATGCCATACGACCCAGCAATCCACTATTGGTTATATACCCTGAGAAAACCATAATTTAAAAAGAATCATGTACCACATATTCATTGCAGCTCTGTTTGCAATAGCCAGGACATGGAAGCAACCTAAGCGTCCATTAACATATGAATGGATAAAGAAGATGTGGCACATATAGACAGTGGAATATTACTGAGCCGTACAAAGAAACAAAATTGAGTTATTTGTAGTGAGGTGGATAGACCTAGAGTCTGTCCTACAGAGTGAAGTAAGTCAGAAAGAGAAAAACAAATACCATATGCTAACACATATATATGGAATGTAAAACAAAAAATGTCATGAAGAACCTAGGGCTAAGATTGGAATAAACAGACCTAGTAGAGAATGGACTTGAGGATATGGGCAGGGGGGAGGGTAAGCTGGGACAAAGTGAGAGAGTGGCATGGACATATATACACTACCAAACGTAAGGTAGATAGCTAGTGGGAAGCAGCCGCATAGCACAGGGAGGTCAGCTCGGTGCTTTGTGACCACCTAGAGGTGTGGGATAGTGAGGGTGTGAGGGAGAGAGATAGAGGAGGGAAGAGATATGGGAACATATGTATGTGTATAACTGATTCACTTTGTTATAAAGCAGAAACTAACACACCATTGTAAAGCAATTATACTCAGTAAAGATGTTTTAAAAAAAAAATCTCCGTGAAAATTTCAGTGGTTGCATAATATTTCATCATGTGGCTTTATTATAATTAGCCTTTCCTCTTTTCAATTTTGGCTTCAAATGCCTTCTTTTTTTAAAAAAAAATTATTATTTAAGTATTTTTGACTGTGTTGGGTGTTCGTTGATCCATGCGGGCTTTCTCTAGTTGCGGTGAGCAGGGTCTACTCTTGTTGCGGTGCGCGGGCTTCTCATTTTGGTGGCTTCTCTTGTTGTGGAGCCTGAACTCTTGGTGCACGGGCCTCAGTAGTTGTGGCACATGGGCTTAGTTGTTCTGCGGCATATGGGATCTTCCTGGACCAGGGCTCGAACCCGTGTCCCCTGCATTGGCAGGCGGATTCTTAGCCACTGCACCACCTGGGAAGCTCTCAAATGCATTCATATTTAATATATTGTTATAGATATTTTTACATTGAGCTTCTCATGCATTTTGAGTTATTTCCTCAATAATTTTTAATTTTTTATTTGATCTTTTCATAAGCATTCTTTGGATGGTTTATTTTATCTCAAGATTTCAGTAATGTGATGGAAGGCAATAAAAATTCATCAAGACCTTATTAGAAATAATTTTAATTATTAAAACATATTTTCATACTCTAACCACGACTTGATAAGTCACAGTGTCTGTGTCATCCTCCATCAATTCTCTTCTTCCTGTAACTTCTCTGTTACTCCTTTCATTAGCTCCTCCCATGCAGCCTTCAAACCTTCTCCTTTATCCCACTTAAGTCTTCCTTTCTCTTTGTTCTGCTAATTCATTTCACAACTTTAAGTCCTCAGCAAACACCAGGAAAAAAATAGTCTAGCCTCACTTTTTCCCTTCCCAATCACCCATTAACCTCCTGCAAACAAGTGTCCGATGCCATGACTTAAAACACTTGACCCATTGTACTGTAGTTTATTTTATTTTCTGTTAGACTGTGTGTGCCTTAGAGGCAAGAAGGCCTGTCTTGGCATACATAGCATCTGGCACAAAATGTGTACTCAGGAAAATGAATTCATTTAGCAAACATAATATGATGAAGCCTCATCCATTCTTCACTTATGCTTACATAAGATGAGTTCATATTTCTTTGGCTTTGAGAGTAACAGAAATTCAATATACCTTTTCCTAGGAGTTATTCAGTATTGTATTTCCTTTTCCTTAGCATTCATTAAGATTGTCCATCTTTCATGTACACACTGCTGTATTTAAGGTGGATAACCAACAAGGACCTACTATATAGCACAGGGAACTCTACTCAATATTTTGTAACAACCTAAATGGGAAAAGAATATGAAAAAGAATAGATACATGTATAGGTATAACTGAATAGCTTTGCTGTATACCTGAGGCTAACACAGCACTGTTAATCAACTATACTCCAACATAAAATAAAAAGTAAAAAAAAAAAGATTATTGGACTTCCCTGGTGGTGCAGTGCTTAGGAATCTGCCTGCCAGTGCAGGCAGATCCCTGGTCCAGGAAGATCCCACATGCGGTGGAGCAACTAAGCCTGTGCACCAAAACTACTGAAGCCCGTGCCTAGAGTCTGTGCTCTGCAGCAAGAGAGGCCACTACAATAAGAAGCTCGTGCACCACAACGAAGGGTAGACCCCGCTTGCCGCAACTAGAGAAAGCCAGAGTGCAGCAACAAAGACCCAGTGTAGCCCCCCAGAAAAGGAAAATTTTTGAGTCCAGAGATTTAACTGAACGTCAGTTAGGATTTCTTTTTTAAGATGAATATAATAGAATTGTCAAGGCCAAAATATTCTGTCAATTTTTAATCTTTTAAACTTGGTTTTTGATAAAGAATGAGATTTAAAGTGACCTTTGATTTTTGATTACAGACTATTGCAGTGTTCGCATGAGTTTTAAACTTAGAAGGAACAACTCACTTGTGTAATATGGAGAGCCTGGAAACCTTTTTGGTTTGCAAAAGGAAGGAGTCTTAAGATGTATAAAATTCTTCATGTATTTTTAATTTCCTCTTTACTGTCTGGAAAATGTTTGGAGACTATGCCCATGAACACTACATAATCGTGATTATCCATGAAAGGTACGATTTAGAATTTGGTTTTAAACTATTGCTCCTAGTTTACATATTCTCCCAGTTCCCACTTCATTCATCAGAACATTCAGACGAACACAGTTCTCAGAGGCTAGGTAACTTTTTTTAGCACATTGTAAAAATCATAGACTTTGAGTTAGCCTTCTATATTTTCAGATAGGTTTGGGTTGGCTAAAAAGTTCCTTCGGGTTTTCCATAGGACGTTCCGGAAAAACCTGAACGAACTTTTTGGCCAACCCCGTATAACTGCTGTAAAGTTGTCTTTTGTTGAATGGAAATTCACCTTCTTTTGTTGTCACTCTCCTCCACCTTCACACAGGGTGGGTCAGAACTCTTCAGTTCATTCCTTCTGGACATCAGCCAAAGACACATGGCTCTTCTACCCCTCCTTTCCCATTAAATGATCTGTTTTGAGACTGCTCCTTGAATTGTTCATAAGGACATTGGTGCTGAATCGTTTCTTCCTGCTTTTGTTGTTGTTCAAACTTATATTTGTTGATGATGTTTTGGTAGTATATTATCTAGACCTGAAACCAGTACTCTAGCTGTGCACCTTGTATGGAATATGGTAGAAATATTTACTCTCATATTTTTCTCTTGATATGAGGAAAGATGAATCAGGATATCTTTGGTTGGAGACAAATTGCAATAAAGAGTTTGAAATGTTCTATATGCATGGGAAATCATGAGAGGTTTTGAGGGGGAAATTGTAAAATCAGGTTCAAGTTTTATGAAAGTATCTTTGGTAGCAAAAAATATATGTGTTATAAGTGAAAATGATTTCTGACTGAATTCTTTCTGTTTTTATATCATCCATAGATTTGATCAATAGTCAATCAATGTCTACATCTAAGACATACTGTTATAATACACATGCTGAGCAGGAACTGGAGAAAGACACAGTCCCACAGGGTGGACCAAACTCCTCCTTCCAAGTCACTTACACCTTCTTCAGTATGATAACTCAGCCACTCACATCTCCATCTAGTGAATCTTTATTTGTACACAGGGCTGCTAATAATAATAATAATGATAGTTGAACCATTTTTATCATTTATGTTGTACACTCTTCTAAGTGCTTTAGAAATGTTAATTATTTCTCTTCCTAACTCTTCGAGGTTGTATTATTTTCATCACCATTTATAAATGAGGAAACTCAAGGACACATAATTTAAATAGTATGTCAACGTCGCACAGCTAGTAAGTGGCAGAGCTACACTCCAGCTCAGAGGTCTGGCCTCAGAGGACATGCTCTGAACCTCTTTCCTACGCTATCCCAAAAGAGCTAGAACAGTGTAGAATGACTGTCACCTAATATGACCATATAAAAAGTAACCTCTACTTCATGGGCTGGTGTCATAGATACTCACATCACTTGTAAGTAACCTCAGTCTATGGCAATAAGCACTGAAAGATAGGAATAGCAAGTTCAGGTGGTTGCTGCCATTTTGAGAGAGAATATATTTCAGTTGAGAAATGTGTTAAATAGGTAAAGAAAGTTCCCTTCCTCCAAAAATAAGTTACAGATGTAGTTTAATTGCATTTTATTCTTCAGAAAATTGCCCAGTTGTGTGTTCTTGCAGATTATATTATTAATAGTTGAACTTCACCAGTTGAACTTCTCTTCATAACTAGAGAGTGTTTTAAATCTGTGAATATCCATATTCTACTTGATGTTCAGTTTTACTACTGGTCTTAAAACTTTTCTATTTATAGTTAGTTCTTGTTATTCATGATGGTTATATTCCATAAAGTCATTATGAGCACTGAATTAGTGAGTAGTGAATCACTGCTCCTAGGGGAAATACAGAATTAGGTTCCTGTGAGCTTCTGGACACAATATTTTGTCAACCAATCAACATGTAATCTCGTTTTATGTATGTTTCTGTTTAAAGACACCTTATTTAATATATTTTGTTGATTCACTAACACTGAACTCATAGCCTGAAGCACTAAACTCACGCCTGAATGAAGCTTATCTATCACATATATTTCTCCATTAGACACATCCTAGCCTTTGTGTCTTTAGGAACACAAGAACAGTACTTAAGCACTATGCTTGAGGATCTTTTTATTTTTTTCAAATTGATAATGTAGAACTTTATTCTTAGACATGGTAAGATTCCCTTTTAGTAAGAGGCTGAAGGACTGAATATATCATATAATGTTATTATTATTTTTTTGGGGGGGGGAGAAGGAAGATTTATTACTTGCAGCAAGTAAGGAGAACTAAGGGGATCTTTCCCAAAGCAATGTCTCTCTCACATAACGTTATTTTTGGAAAAAGAATCTACATGCCCAGAAGAAACTTGGAAAGATGTATACCATTATCTGTGGGTAATTGGATTTTGGTAATTTTACTTTACAAAGATATTTTGTTGTTTCCAACTTTTTTAAATGACTGCAAATAGCGCAACCACCAACGAAAAGCACAAAAATGCAAAAAACCTGGCAAAAACCCTTGCACTAAGTAGACCAAGAAAATGATAACCTGTTTACAGTCTGAGAGCTAAAACAAGGCAAAAAAATTGACCTCAATTGGAAATGTATACACTGGATGACTCAAATTTTTCTCTACTCTGCACATGCCCATAAGTGATAATGAAAACACCATGAGTATTGATTTTGAGGTCATAAATAAGTTTTAATGAATAGGCAAATTAAAAAAATACAGAATCCATGAATAATGAGGATCAATTGCCTTTGTGTCTGATTAAAAGACAATTGCTACTTTTGCGAAGGTATGGATTGAGGATGACATTGATAATGGAAAGGATTCAGAAATTTCTAGTATTTTTCTCAAGGGAATTATTTTTCCAAATATTGCAATATTTTTAGATCTTCTAAAATTGAGATTTAGGAGTATTGTTCTTAATAGTTAAGAATTCTCTTGCTGAGTTGGGATAATGGGATTAACTGAGTTTGAAGTCTACATTTTTCCTTTTCCTATCTCTTGGGAAGATTGGTTACAGGTATTACAATTAGATAAACTTTTATAAAATTGTTTTAACATCTTCATATTAAGAGCTTTTATAAAAGCTAAATTTGTCAAATTGCTGGAGACCAAAGACAGATCTGAAAGTAGGCAGGGAAAATAAGACATGTTACCCAAAAAATATCAGTAATAAACTTGATGACCAACTTTGTTGCAGATAGTATGAGAATCAGAGGACAGTGGCTTGTCATCTTTATAAAGCTGAAAGGACAGACTGCCAACCTGGAATCATATGAATTGTGGAAATATCATTCAAAATTGAAGACTAAATAAACTGTTTAAAACAAGGAAAATATTAGACAAGTTGATGCCAGCACACCTGTAGTAAAAAAAGATTCATAGAAGTTTGGACTGAAGAAAAGTGATCTCTGTCAGAAATTGTAGGAAGGAATAAAGCAATAAAACAATAAAATGCAATTGAAAGATACATGTGTGGGTAGAGGTAATATAATATTGACCTTTTAAAGCAACAACAATAGTAATGTCTTGTAGGGTTCTAACAAATGTTAGAAGTAAGATACACCAAAAAAATAAATAAATAAATAAGGAAAAGGGCAGAAAAATATAAGTGGAATTAAACGCTTGTAAGTTCCTTACATTGTTTAGGAAGTTTAGTTAATATAAAATGTAATGAGTGAAGCATGTGCATAGTAAACACTAGGGCAACCACTAAATAATAATACAAGAATGTATAACTAAGAGAAGTAAAAGAGAGTAATAAAAAGTACTTGATGCATCAAAAAGAAAACAAGAAGAATAAAGCAAGAAAGAAAAAAACAGAAAAAGTAGAAAATAAATAGTAAGGTTCTAGGCATAATCTCAACTATTGATATTTTCTTAACTGTATAAATGTAAATAGACTAAGCAACTAGTTAAGCAATTATCAACCTGAATAATTTAAAAAACCCCTCAAAACCCAAGTGTATGTTCTTTATAAGAAACAATCTGAAAATAAGTTGACGCAAAAATCGGTTGAAAGTAAAAGATGGAAAAAATAGAATTCAAACACTAACCTCCAAAAGCTAATACATCTATATTAATATAAGATAGAATATAATTTGAGGCAAGAAGCTTTCATAGTCCTTAGTTTCAATTCCACCAGAAGATACAAAAGTCCTAAATTTGTATTCAGTCAGTAACAAAATTCAAAATATATTTTAAAAAGTGTTAACAAAAATGGAAAGATAAACACATTTACAATCAGGGATGGAGACCTAACATACCTTTGAGTTATGGACAAAAGAAGACAGAAAACGTCATTAAAGATACAGAAGATTTACATTTTACAACTAAGAAATTGAAATATATAGAATATATATAGGACTTTATACTCAACAAATTCAGAATGTGTATTATTTTCCGATGTCAGTGGAAAATTTACAAAATATACCCTATGCTGGACAATAGTTACGACAATGATTTCCAAAGGACTGAAATACTACAGAGCATATTCTCTAACCATAGTATAAAGTAGGTATTAATAATGTAAATGTGATTAGAAAATCCCCCAGATGTTTAGAAATTGATTATTAGTAAAAGAAGTCACAATGGAAATTAGACCATAATGCATGATCATGAAAATACAATATATCAAAACTTCCCTAGGCGGGAGTCTTAAAAGTTGGGGCACTAGATGTTGGGTCCCAACCCTTCACTCTGCAAAGGGAAGGTGGGAACTGTAAGTTCCCTGCTGATTGTATGTTGCTGTGCCAGGTGGGGTTTATGGCAAGAGTGTGTCTCAGCCTTTTCTACCCATTTCAGTGTGTTTTTTTTTTTTTTTCATTCATCAGTTCTGTAGAAGTTGCTGCTCAGCTAGTTTCTGGATTTCTTTCAGAGGGAATTGTTTTGTGTATGGCTGTAGATTGTTTATGTGCATGGGAGGAGGCCAGTTCATTTTACTTAAATTGTTGAATTTTTTAGTGTAAAGTGTTTCATAGTATCCTCTTTTTTTCTTTTCAATGATTGTAGAATCTGTAGTGATAACTGTTCTTTCATTCCTGATACTGGTGATTTGTATCCTTTTGTTGTAATCAGTTTAATGAGGGCTTTTAAAAAAAATATTTTTGTTCATCTTCCCAGAAAACAGCTTTGGGATTTTAAAATTGTCTGTGTCATTTGTCTATTTCCTATTTCATTTATTTCTGCTCTTGATGATTTCCTTTTTATGTTGTTCTTCTTTTGCAGGTAGAATTTTAAGTCTTAGTTTTTTTTGACCTTTCTTATTTTCTAATATAAATGTTTAAAACTTTATATTTTCTTTGAGATATATAGATTTTGATATGTATTTTCACTATCATTCTATTCAAAGTTTTTTAAAAATTTATTTCCATTGTGATTTCTTCTTTGATCCATGGATTATTTAGTAGTCTGTTGTTTAATTTCCAAATTCTGTTTATATTATATATTTTCTTCCTATTGATTTTTAATTTAATTCTCTTGTGCTGAGAACATACAAACATATGACTGCAATCCCCTTAAAGTTAAACTTGCTCTATAGCTTAACATATGGTATAGCTTGGTTAATGTACTATGGGTACTCTTTAAAATTATGTGTATTTTGAAGTTCCTAAGAGTAGTGCTCTCTTAAATAACAGGTCAAGGTTTTGATGGTGTTGTTCATGGTTTTTATATTTTGCTAAATTTTGCCTAGTTGTTTTATCAGTTTTTGAGAAAGAGGCATTAAAATCACCAGATATGCTTTGGTCTTGCCTATTTTTCCCTTTAATTCTGTCAATTTTTGCTTTATATATTTTAAAGCTCTGTTATTAGGTGTATATTCATACATGACTGTTACTTCCCTTTTTAAATTGACCCATTTATTAGTATTATTAAAATTTTCTTTTTGTGTCTAAACTCAATCTGATACTAATATAATCAACCCAGCTTTCTTTTAGTTACTATTTGTGGCAGGAAGAATCCCAAGATGGTCCCCAAAGATTCACTGTCTAATTCTTAGACAGTAACTATGGATATGATGAGATATCATTTTCATGATTATGTGGCATTATATGGGAAAAGGGAGATAATTGGATTGGGCCTAATCTAATCATTAGCTGATTAATGCAGATAGCTTTCTCTGGCTGATCCGCAGAAGTCAGAGAGATTTGAAGCATGAGGGAGCCTTGACTTAAGGAAGGTTCCCCTTTGCTGAGATGGAGGGAAATCACATGGAAGAATCTGAGAGAGGCTGTGCATTGCTGAACATGACTTCCAGCTGACAGCCAGGCAGAACATGTTTCTTACAATTGCAAGAAACAAAATTCAGCCAGCCACCTGAATGAACTTGGTAGCAGGCTCTCCCTAGAGCCTCCAGATAAGACCCTAGCCTGGATGACACCTTAATTATGGCATTTTGAGACTGAGCAAAGAATCCAGTTGAGCCTGCTTAGACTTTTGACTTGATGAAACTGTGAGATAATAATGTGTGTTGTTGTAAGCTGCTAAGATTGTGGTAATTTGCAGTGCAGAAATTAGAACAAACAGACAATTTCCACTGATACGTCTTTCTTCCATCCGTTTCTTTCTTTCTTTTTTTTCTTCTTTTTTTTTTTTAGCGGTACGCAGGCCTCTCACTGTTGTGGCCTCTCCCATTGCTGAGCACAGGCTCCGGACGCGCAGGCTCAGTGGCCATGGCTCACGGACCTAGCTGCTCCACGGCATGTGGGATCTTCCCAGACCGGGGCACGAACCTGTGTCCCCTGCATTGGCAGGTGGACTCTCAACCACTGCACCACCAGGGAAGCCCCCATCTGTTTATTTTTATGTAGGTTTTTTTGTCCTGTCTCTCTCTTATCTCCTTCTGGGACTCCATTTACACATATATTAGATCATTTTATATTATTCTTCAAATCTCTTCATTTTTAAAATCTCTTTTTCTAATTTTTAGATTGGATAATTTCTATATCTTTATTGTCAATTTGCTGACATTTTCCTCTGTCCTCTCAAATTTCTTGTTAAGCCAATCCAATGAATTTTTAAAGTTTTATATATTATGTTTTCAGTTATAAAATTTTTATTTGATTTTTTATAGTTCTTATTTCTTTCTTGATTATATTTTCCTTTATGTCATTGAGCATACGTATAACAGCTGCTTTAAAATTGTTATCTGCTGAATACTACTTCAGGATCATCTTGTGGTATGTTTCTATTGACTGTCTTTTCTCTTGAGAATGGATCACATTTTAGTGTTGAGTAATTTGCGGTTGTACACGGAACATTGCAAACATTATGTAGTAGACACTATGGATTCTGTTACCTCCAAAGAGAGTTATGTGTTGTTTTTTTTTTTTTTTAATGGAACATTAAACTTGGCTGGACTCAAACTATAATACTGTAATACTGTGTCTTGGACAACAGTTCAAATCTCAGTTCAGTTCTCTGACTTTAGCTAGGCTTCTTTGAGTCTGCCCTTTACATGTATGGTTTGTGGTTTGGTCAGATATTTGGACATACCTGGAATGTGAGACTCCCTCTCTCTGAATCCATCCTTCCAGGATTTTCTCTTCATTTTCCAGAAACTATGGAGTTCTCTTTTGAGTCTTTAGGCCAGAGAGATTATAGGCTTTTTATTGGAATTTTGACCACCATGTATGGTGCCAATTTTGGCCTGTCCTCTGGCTTTCAGTTGTTTAAAAAACAAAAGTGAAACCTCACGTTATTCCCTTCTTCTGAATATTGACTTCCCTCTAAAATCTGCTGCTTTTGTTCTCTCGCTAGTACTTTTAAGTAGTTGTGTTTATTTTTATTGTACTTTTTCTAGAGTTTAAAACTGTTATCTGTGAGAGGGTCAGTCCAATAGGAGCTTACTTGACAGTTATCAGAAATGAAATCTTTCTATATTCATTTTTAAAATAGCAAACCTTTATTTAAAAGCATTTTCATAAAAGAAACAACAACAACAAAAGTTCTGGACCCGGATATTTCCACTGGTGAGTTCTTTCAAATATTTAAAGAAGAAATAATATCAGTTAGACAAAAACTCTTCCAGAAAAATTGGAAAGAAAATAGTTGTAACTCATTTTTGTGTGTCCAGCATAACACTGAGATAAAACACCTGATAAAGACATTATAAGAATGGAAAATTACTGGATAATTTCTTTCACAAATATAGACATACACACAAATAATCCTAAATGGTCATTAACAAATCAATTCCAGGGATGTATTAGTAGCAGATTACGCTGAAATCTAGTAGGGTTAATTTCAAAAATGCCAAGTTGATTTAACTATTATGTATCAATCAATCAATGTAATTTTTCACATTTGCACAAAAATGAAAAAAAAAACCAATGAGTTTCTCAATTTATGCCAAGAAAGCATTTGATAAAATTTAATGTTCATAATTTTTAAAAATGCATATCAATATGGGAACAGAAAGGGACATTCCAGTTTTATATAGTGTACCTTCATAAGTCAGTGCTTAATGGTAATATGTTGATTGCTTTACCTGAGTTCAGAAGCAAGACAAGGATATCTGTTGTCACTAGTTCTGTTCAACGTACTGAAGATCCTAGCCAGTGCAACAAGGCAATAAAGAATAATAAAATTTATAAAGGTTGGGAAGAGAAAAACAACACTGTCATTATTGGCAGATGACAGTATTACATATAAAATACAAAAACATGTATAAATTTAAAGAAAGTACAAATTATTAGAACTATTGAATGAATTTAGCAAGATTACTGGGTACATCATCAATATCAAAATAAAAATCAGTTTTATTTCTATAAGTAACATCAACCAAATAGAAGTTACAATTAAAAGTAGCAAGAATCTTTAGTATCTGGGAATAATCTAATAAAAATACCAAGAATCTTTAGTACTTAGGAATAAGTCTAAGGAAAGAGCTACAAGACCTCTGTACTGCAAACTATGTTGCTAACAGGAATTAAGATGACCTGATTAAAAGGAAGAACTTACCCTGTTTCATGAAGACTCAATATTATTAAGATATCAAGTCTTCCTAAATTGGTCTATAAATTCAATAGTATCCCCTTAAAATCTCAGTGGTGTGTGTGTGTGTGTGTGTGTGTGTGTGTGTGTGTGTGTGTGTGTGTGTGATATTGACAATCTAATTCTAAAATACACGTTAGACATCAAAAGACCTAGAATAGTCAAGACAAATTAGAAAAAGAATAAAAATGGAGAACTTACACTAGCAGATATAAAGATTGATTTATTAAAATGTCACAGAAATGACTGTATTAGCCTAGAAACAGACTCACACATATACAGTCACCCGATATATGACAGAGGAGCCACAGCAACTTGGGGGAGGAGGGTGGTGTGGGAGGATAGTCTTTTCAATAAATGGTGTGGGTCAGTTGGATAAACATATGGAGAAAAAATTAACATTGACCACCATCTCACACCATATGCAAGAATTCATGTAAGATGTATTATAGACCCAAATGTATAAAATAAAACAATAAAGCTTATAGAATAAGATATAGAAGGATATCTTCTTGAACTTAGGATAGGAATGATTTCCTAAAATTTACATCAGAATATCCTAATCACAAAAGAATATATTGCTAAATTGGACTTATTTAAAATTAAACACTTTGGTTAATCAAAACAAAACAATAAGAGAGTCACAAGGCAAGTCACCTACTAGGAGAAGGCATTAGCAATGCATAATGTTAGATATAGGTTTTGTTAAATGTCTTTTATCAGTATGTGTCTGTCTATCTACCTACCTACCTACCTACCTACCTACCTACCTATCTATCCATTTTATCACCCGTCTATCCTTTCTGTCATCTCCTACAAATCAATATGAAAAAAATGACTGAAAACAAAAGAGAAAGTGACTTTACGAAAGAGGATATTGAAATGAAGCATTACCGAAAGATGCTCCACCTCATAAGTTCAAACAAATTTAAATTACACCTACATTGTAAAACTACTATATACCAAACAGAATGGCTAAAATGAAAAGAACTGGCAATGCAAGATATTGGCACCGATGCAGAGGTGGTAGAAGTGTAAATTGCCAAAACCACTTTGTAGAACTCTCTCATTAAAGGTAAAAGTATCCATTCTCTCTAACCCTCAGCACCAGTCCACCAAACAACATGTACAAGTGTCGTTCTGTTCTTTATTATAGCTCCCAAATGAGAACAACTCAAATGTCCATCATCATTAGAATGGGTAAATAAATTTTGATATATTCATGTAACAGAATGCCTCACAACAGTGAAAAGAACACAGTAACCTGGTGAATGTCACAGACAAAACCATGGAGCAAAAAGAGCCAGACACAAAAAGAATATACATGGTATAATTCAATTTATAGGAAGTTCAATTCCAGGCAAAACTACCTTATAGTGATGGAAGTTGGAACACTGGTTACCTTTGGGAGAGCGGAGAGTTTTGCCCAGAAATATTCTATATGTTGATTTAGGTGATGGTTATATGGATGTACATGTATTTGATAAACTTTCCATTTAAGATTTGTGTACCTTTCAAACTGAAAGGTGTGAATTTTTTTTTAAAAAGCTTGCTTAGTTAAAAATTAGTAGAAATAAGCTGTAATCCCTATGTACCACTTCAGTGCTTATGGGAACAAATTAAGATCATTCTTAAAAATGATTAATAATCTCCCCACATGCAAAGATCTGTCTTCAGGAGGGTGAGTTTTATTCTTGATGCTTTCTTGCCAAGTAATTCCTAGGGACCCCTGAGGAATGCTTCTACGTTCTGTAACCTGTCTGCCTGCTGCCTCACTCATATGCCTGTGTATTGTTTGGTCCAGAGGAACTTGAGGGCCCTCCAAGTCACCTTGAGGGTGTTTCATGACTTGCTCCTCTAAGCCCCAAGCTGAACCAAGCTGTGTCCTCTCAGTCCTTCAAAGCCCAGGTAAGGCTTACACAGTGGTCCTGCTAGTATAATCTTAGGATCAGTGGTCCATGTCCTATAGTTTCAGCTACTCAGTACATTCCATCAGCATTACAGTCTACTCCACATTTTTTTTCCATTTATATTTAGAGTTAAAAAAATTTTTTTTTATTGGAATATAGTTGATTTACAATACTGTGTGTGTTTTAGGTGTACAGCAAAATGAAACAGTTATATATATACATATATCCCCTCTTTTTCAGATTCTTTTCCCATATAGGCCATCACAGAGTACTGAATAGCATTCCCTCTGCTATACAGTAAGGCCTTATTAGTTGTCTATTCTGTATATAGCAGTGTGTATTTAGAGAACACATTTCTCCTTCTTCTAGGAGAGAGTCTGGCAAAAGGCAAACTGATTCACCCCAACATCTCAGTCCTTGGCATCTGTGTTCAGTTGTCTCTGAATACAAAGAGTGAGAATTTGCTTTTCCTTTGTGCTCCCAATGGGGTCATTTTGACGACTTTCCCAAAACAGAGGGACCGACTCCAATCCACAAGTCCACAAGACAAGGGAGGGACTTCTTCAGCTAATACATA
The DNA here is from genome assembly GCF_003031525.2 of Neophocaena asiaeorientalis asiaeorientalis. Taxonomy (NCBI): domain Eukaryota; kingdom Metazoa; phylum Chordata; class Mammalia; order Artiodactyla; family Phocoenidae; genus Neophocaena; species Neophocaena asiaeorientalis. The sequence continues at coordinate 4,215,691 of NW_020174046.1, read as the reverse complement.
AATAAGGAAGGAAGAAAGGATAGAAGTAAAACAAATGAAAGTCGTCTGTAACTGGGGTCCCACAATTATTTTAATTTTTCTTCAGTTCTCATTTTACAGGTTAGATAAATACTGTGTGACACTATTTTTTCTTCAAATTCAACAAATATTCACAGATTTCAAAATGTGAGAGCGAATGCCTGTAGTCTAGTACTGTCACTATTTTAAACCAAGAGAAGCAAAAGGCGTGGGAAGCAGAGAAAGTAGGTTTTAAACCCTGAGATATAGTGGACGACATCAAAACAGTACCCACCGGATGTCATTTTATCTACAGGGGAATGTGTCATCCACGTGGCGTAAATCATTCTACTTTAGAAAAAAGGAGAAACTGTACAGAACTACTTGCAGGAATTGCATTGTACTTGCAGTAGAATGTCACAGTTTCCCCATTGTCCATGTATGGAAGTGAGTGACACTCTGATATGGCTGTGATCCCATGTAAATAAGAGCCACACCCCTCCCCACAAAGGACCCATGCCACCCCCTTTCTCCCATTTATTCCTCGCTTAATCTTCCAGACATGCTACCGCCCTCTGGGATACATCAGGAAGATTCACTGAGATCGTAAGATAGGGGAGGCTTGTGGCTTATCTCTCAGAGAACTGCCATTTCCTGTCCGATGTCCTCCTGTGAGAAGCTGCAATTACATTTTTTCTCCAAGGTCTGTCTGAATGTGACATTTCCATTTGCTCCTGCGATCCTCACCCTGTCCCTCATTAGGGTTGTCACCGTCTCTTGAGCCTCCTTCCCACGACAAATGAAAGAAGGTAAGGGATGGAGAACAGGGAGGTGCAGGGTGAGGCCTGATTCCTCCTGTATTTACAGTTTTAAAAAAATCAATATAAATCCAAGGAAGAAACCCTCCCTTGTCTCCACTGATATAACTGCCCAGAATTCAGCCCAGAGCTGAAGTGGCCAGAGCTACTTACAACCTTGAGCATGGCATTTGACTTGGCTGGTCCCTTTATGCTGTTAAAAGATAAAACTGAGGCATGTTAAAACATTTTAAGAGTTTATTTGAGCAAAAAATCAATCAGAATGGTGCAGCACCAAACTGGAAATGGCCACCAACGCTGGCTCCATGAACAAGAGCTATGGGAGAGGCTTTTACAGACAAAACGTGGAAAAAAGGAAGGCAATTATTGATTGCCTGTAACTTAAAGCCCAGTTTGTTGTTTGTGATTGGTTGTCCTTAGTGTTTTGCTTTTGCAACCTCAGGCATTTATAAGCTTAGATTTTGGTTTGCTTACATAGGCCTTGAAATAATCATGTATTAACATAACACATTTTTGATTTGTGCATCGAACTATGTGACCCATGTGTATGCAACACAAAAAATAACAGTATTTCCAAAATCACTGTCATAAGAAAGAACTCCAAGAGCCTGTGTGGTTCCAGTTGGCCCAGTGGAGGGAATAGGATTTCAGGTACCTGGGAAGCCCATTGGAGAGGCTGCTGGTAGAGGCTCAGGCCCTTGTGTGCACAGCACATATCCTGTCTCTCTAGCTGCAAAAAGCCTCATACTTGGTGGGATGCTATGAAGGGAACAGCAGGGTAAAGAAAAGGCCTTTACCTGATGGTACTCCAATTTCAGTTAAGATACCCAATTAGCCCTGATTCCAGCATGTGCACAAGTGCTGTGGTTTGAAATAAAGTAGCAAGTGACACTGTTGAAATGTGTAACTAAATACATAAGTTTTTATTAGAGAAAAATATTGAAATCTTAAATGACACTATTTCTTATTGGTTAAAATGTGGCCTCCGGAATCCTAATGCCTGGGTTCTCATCCCAGCTCCATCGGTCTGTGACCTTAAAAGTTATTTATCCTCTCTGCACCTCTGTTTCTCCTGTGTATGACTGTTGTGACTATGCCTCTAAAACAATTAGCACAGTGGCTTAGCCCGTAACAGGCGTTACCTAATGTTACTAATTATTATTAATTATGGGTAAGACTAAATATAGGGAAAAATTCATGGGTTCCTCCTCTAATTGTTATTAATATTTTGACACTTTTTTCTTACATATTTATTTTATTTGAGAAGGGTATGATTCAAGTTTTTGGTTTCATTGAAGGTGTTTTAGAGATAACCAAGTTAACCTGTTAGCACATACATACAATCGTGTGAGTGTATGAATGTGTATGTACGTTTATGTTTGTGTACATGAGCGATGGGTGTACATATGTGTGCGTGCGTGTGTGTGCATGGGCATATGAAGTGTATATATGTGAGAGTATGTATGTATGTATGTGCATATATTGATGGGTGTTTCCTGGGGCTGCTGTAACGAATTACCACAAACTTAGTGGCTTAATACAACAGAAATTTATTCTCTCATGGTTTTGGAGGCCAGAAGTCTGAAATTAGCATCACTGGGCTGAAATCAAGGTGTAGGCAGTGCCACAGTCCCTCTGGAGATTCTAAAGGAGAAAACTGATCCTTGCCTCTTCCAGCCTCTGGTCACTGGGCATTTCTTGACTGTGGCCACATCGTTCCAGGCTCTGCCTCTGTCTTCATATGGAACTTCTCCTTTGTGTGTGTGTGTAAAATCTCTCCCTGCTCTCTTATAAAGGCACTAGTGATGGCGTCAGGGCCCATCTCGACAGTCCAGAATGAGAATGATCTCTCCATCGCAAGATCCTTAGTAACATTAGTCAAGGTCTTTTCCCCAAATAAGACATCAAATGGCAGGGATTAGGTCCTGATATCTTTGGGGGGCCACTTTGCAGCCTACTTCAGGTGGATATGTCTGTGCATGTGTGTGGGTGCATAAGTGTGTATATATGTTAGTGTGTGTATGTGCATAGGGGTGATGAGTGTATGTGCATGCAGGCGTCTGAGTATGTTATGTGTGTATGCTTGTGTATACACGTTGATCTGCATAGTGTGTGCATGTAGGTACACATGTGTGCAACTGTATGCATGTATGTATATATGTTTGGGAACGTGTGATGTATATGCATGTATATGCGTTTGGGTATAATTTAATGGAAAATGGGCTATCCCTCTGACCTTTGCTTACAATATTTTATTAAAGTTTTGAAATGTGAATCAGTTGGAAGTCTGTTCCAGTGAATCAGTGTTCCCCTAACAGATGGTCAAGTAAACACAATGTTTCTACCTTCCTAGAAGTCATCTTAAGCACAAAATTGTGAGAAAAGAGCAACCTTTTTAAATGCTAGTGAACAAGCAAGACATACCTGTCTTACCTCTGTCTGAAACTCAGAAAAAGAACCCGAGTGGGAGTTCAGCTCAATGAAATATGCATTAGGACTGTACTGATAGCACAGAGGGTCTATTACTCATTTTAATCTCAGCCAACCAGGTAAATGGGCACTGGTCCATGAACCCTGGCCCGAAAGAATCAGGGAAGGCTTAATGAAAGCCAGACAGTGGCCCTAAATGAGGGGTTTTTAACTTTCTTTTCCTCCTCATTTTAAAAGCTGTCTATGGGAATTATATTTGGGTTTTATGAGGACTGGAAGGTGTTACAGTCTGCACTGGTGGTTGTTATAAGGAAGAGACTAGGAAAGATAGAGCCATGGTGAGTTAACTGAATTAGGGCCATTTCTTACAGGCCTAATGTGTATTTTATATATATGTATATATATACTTATGTATATTTATATAATTATATACATATACATTTTAATACTTTTAAATACCTATGTGTTATATAAAAATAAAAAAGGGAGCCCATTTAATAGTGTGTAGGGCACCACGCCAGTGGCTACCATGGAAGTTTACCAAGGTGATGAAAGTACGGTATCCACCTTGAACAATTTATAGTCTATTTCTTGTGAGAAGTGCTTGCTTAGTGCATTAGGGCTGCTATAACAAAATGTCATAGAGTGGATGGCTTATAAGCAACAGAAGTTATTTCTTATAGTAATGGAGGCTGGGGAGTCCAAAATCAAGGTGCCAGGAGATTTGATGTCTGATGAGAGCCTGCTTCCTTGTTCATAGACAGCTGTCCTCTGGATGTCCCCCATGGCAAAAGGGATGAGGGAGCCTTCGGTCTCTTTTATAAGGGCACTAATCCCATTCTTTAGAGCCCGCATGACCTACTCACTCCGATAGGTCCCACCTCTAAATACCATCATGTTAGAAATGAGTTTTTAGTATATGAGTATTGGAGGGCACAAACATTCAGTCTATAGCAAGTTCATAAAAGGCAATTCAGAGGTGGGAGAGAACCCATGGTCAGGGGAACTGGCATGCATTCATGAAGTGGTGGTGTATCAACAGTGCCTGGATACAAGAATGAGAAATCAACTGATAGAGCTGACTGTGGGGAAGATAAGAACTAACTGGGGGAAACATGTTGATAAAGATAGGAAAAGGCAGGGCTTATCTGAGTAACATCTAATCCCATCTTTCCAGAGCATAGGCTACTTCTTGAACGGGGCTTTTCAACCTCAGCAGTACTGACAATTTGGATCAGACAATTCTTTGATGCAGGGGGCTGTCCTGTGCCTTGTAGGATACTTAGCAGCATCCCTGGCCTCTACTTCCTAGATGCCAGTAGCGCCCTGCCTTCCCTACTCCCCGCACCCCACGTTGCAACAAACAAGATTTTCTCCAGATGTTGCCAAAAGTCTCCTTGGAGGCAGTACGGCCTCTAGTTGAGAATTGCTCCTCTAGAACCTTGTGCTCCAGGGACCAACAGCATCAGTATCACATGGGAACTTGTTAGAAATGCAGAAATTCAGACCTCGTCTCAGACCTACTGAAATAGCTTCTGCATTTTAACAAGATCCCCAGGTGATTCATAAGCACATTAAAATCTGAGGACAACTGCTCTGAGAAGTAGAAGAAAGGGCTGGGGAGATTGGTTGTGGGTAGATCCTGGAAAGTCTTGAACATTTTGCTACAATTTTAGATTTAACTTCATAGGCAATGAGGCTATACGGAATGCTTTCTTTTTATCACAAATTTAGTTTAGAAATAGTAACTTGCAGTCTAATTTTGCCTGTTTAACATTCTTCTCACCCTCCTTACTACCTCAGTCTCAGTTTTAGGGGGAATGATGAATGCCAGCTAAAAAACTTTGTTTCCCAGTCTCCCCTGTAGTTGAGGGGCTCCTGGGACTGTATTCTAGGAAGAAGTTTTTCGGGGAGTTTCTAGGGGAGCTCCTGCTGACTCAGATGTCATGCCCCCCTTCCCTTAGATCTTTCTTCTTCTTTCCTGGGAATGAACAAGATGGTTTGAATTCCAGCAGCCATCTTTACAGTTAGAGGAGAAGAGGGCCTCTGTAAAGATGGTGGAGTACAAAGCTGGAAGGAACCTGAGTCAAAGGGAGAGAAAAATATACCCTAATCTTGTTTAAGCCATTATTTTTCAGAGGTTTATTACTCACAGCTGAATGCAATTCCTGCCTGATTAAGATTGCTATTGATGTGATGGCTTAATTGGAGGAAAGGAAATCTGGGCAGAAACCATTGAAATAGTCTGGGTGGGAGATTGGGAGAACGTAAATAAACCTGAAGAGGAATTTAAAATCTGATTTTCTTTGAGGTATGATCATTTTCAAATTTGTCAGTGGAAAAATGGCAATGTCGTTTTTTTTAAACACATTTTGTGTTTTTTTGAAGTATTTGTATTATCGCGAACAACATGCTCTCTGTTAAACTCCAACCTTTCATTTTTATTTATGTATTTATTTCTGGCTCCACTACCTGACATGTGGGATTAGTTCCCTGACCAGGGATTGAGCCTGCACCCCCTGCTTTGGAAGTGTGGTGTCATAACCACTGGACCACCAGGGAAGTCCCGACAATGTCGTTTTTAAACATTCGGAAGTCAGGAAGAGGAATGGTATTGTGATAACACCAAGTTTGATTTTGAACATACTGAACTTGAGATTGATCAAACAATTAGATATGCGTACCCAGCAGGCACTTACTCAGGAGAGAAGTTGTCTGCGAACATATAAGGACACTGGTGAGTGGAAGGTGGGGAGGAATGAGGATTGGCAAGATGAAGGGAGGAGAACGGGGTGATCATGGTACATCATTGGAATGGATAGAGAAACGTGAAGGAGGATAATAGGCTGGGAGATATTAAGGGCTTTCTGCTGAACAGTTTCCACAGAAGGGATTTTTTTTTTTTTTTTTGCGGTACGTGGGCCTCTCACTGTTGTGGCCTCTCCCGTTGCGGAGCACAGGCTCCGGACGCGCAGGTTCAGCGGCCATGGCTCACGGGCCCAGCCGCTCCGTGGCATGTGGGATCTTCCCAGACCGGGGCACGAACCCGTGTCCCCTGCATCGGCAGGCGGACTCTCAACCACTGCGCCACCAGGGAAGCCCCACAGAAGGGATTTTTTACAATAGTGTTGGAAGGTATAACTCAGAGGACCGGGGGCTATTTTATGAGGAAGTCCACTTGCTCAAGGAGCACTTCCTTCCCTGCAGTGACCTCAGAAATCAGTGAGGTCGAGTGTTTGCTCATTCTCTGCAGTTAGGCCGAGTAACTGAAGCCAGCTCCATCTTTTCCAGACTCTCCTATGTTGGTCATGACTCCTCGCATATGCGCCTTAGCGACTGCTGTCGTGGAAATGGGTGATCCATGTGTGTATGGCATGGCCAGTATTACTGCCCTCCGAAAATATTTCCTCTTTTTTCTACTCAGTGTCTTTTGCATACCCAGAGACATTAACTCCACAAAAGTTGGTTTATTAAATAGCTGCAAATATACAGGTCATAGGTGAGGTGTTTTCAGGGATTGCAAAGATGATAAAGCCATGACCTAGCTCTTAGGATCTAGCTTTTACCAGGATGGAAACCAGATTAGCGTGATAAGTGCTTTTTAGTAAGTTATGTCTCAGGGTTCTCTGGTTCTAAAAATTAAAGGCCTGGGGTTACGTCTGAAGGCAGGCCTTCCTGCTTGTCCAAAATGCATGAGCTCTGGGGTCCGTGTGCTCCTGCTCTTTGGGGGAACGTTTCCTCCATCTTCTTTTCGTTCTTTCCCTCATTCTTACTTAACCTCATTCTCTTACAGCACCTCCCTCCTCTAAAAAGACACCATCTCAAGTCTCATCCATTTTTGTTCCTTCTCAAAAATGATTCCCAGGGGCTTCCCTGGTGGCGCAGTGGTTGAGAGTACGCCTGCCGATGCAGGGGACACGGGTTCGTGCCCCGGTCCAGGAAGATCCCACATGCCGCGGAGCGGCTGGGCCCGTGAGCCATGGCCACTGAGCCTGCGCGTCCGGAGCCTGTGCTCCGCAACGGGAGAGGCCACAACAGTGAGAGGCCCACGCACCGGGGAAAAAAAAAAAAAAAGATTCCCATTATAGCCACTGTTTCTTATTTCATGTTCACGGTCCCTTATCTGCAATTATGAAATCCTGAGGCTCTGAAAACCAAAAGTTGTTTTTTTTAATTTTGGGGTATAATTGATTTACAATGTTGTGCCAGTTTCAGGTGTACAGCAAAGTGAATCTGTTATACGAACATGTATCCACTCTTTTCCAGATTCCCCACCCATATAGGCCTTTACAGAGCATTGAGTAGAGTTCTCTGTGCTATACGGTAGGTCCCTATCAGTTATCCATTTTATATGTAGTAGTGTGTATATGTCAATCCCAATCTTCCAATTTACCCCTCCCCTCCCCTTACCCCCCCGGCAACCGAAGTTGTTTTTTTAAATAACTCATGTGATAGCAAAACCTTCCCTGAGCTTAAGTGAGGTGCTATATAGCATTTATTCATCCCTAGAACATTCATTTTGTTGCTTGAAGAAGCGTTAATGTGTTGGTCAAGGAGTGCTGCTTTATACCTTACTATGGAAAACTCTTATTACCACCTTTTAAAAACTTGAAACATTCTGAATTCCCAAACATATCTGGTCCCGGGAGTTTTGGATGAGGGGATGCGGGCCTGTACTGGTCTCAAAGTCCTGCCCAGTGCAAAGAAGATGGAAAGAAGAGGTTATAATGGCTGCGAGAGTGGAGACAGCATGATCATTTGCAAATGATGCCATGTGTTAACTGGAAAACTCATGAGAATCAACTGAAAAGCCATTAGACATGAGTGAGATGGCTAAACCCAAAGTAAACAGCTATGTCAAAAGTCCAGCCCTTTACTAGCTTCTGAGACTAATCTTATAATTAGAGTTTAAGGAACCTAACCTAGTTCATTAGTTTAAATGACTGAGATCAAATTTGTATTCCATATTGAATAGCTGGGTTCCTGTCCTTCCTTGTGACCAACATCCCACTTTTCCTTCCAGTTTCTCCAAGATCCCCAGGATGGCAACTCTATGATGAGAGAGCCACAGCCTGCTTGGCAAGCTCTTTAGTCCTGCCTGAGTACCTAGATCTCTTTTCGGGTGTTCCCCGGCTGGGATCCCAAGCTTCCGGCGGGCTTGATTCTGCACCCCGCCCCCTACGGTGGTTGCCCCTGCTCTTGCCTCCAGCCCTTGTTGTCTCTAGAATGCTGCCCTTTGCATGATTATGGATGCCAACTTTGGCCTTTTTCAGAAATGATATTCAGATAGCTTTGTTGTGACTTTACCTAGAGTGATTGTGCAACACATCACATAAACAGCCTCAAAGATCACGGAAACAGAACAGCGCAGCTGTGCCTACACACGCCCAGAGAAGCTGTTGAGTTTTGGTGACATTTTAAATCCGAACAGTGACTAATGATGCACCTGGGATATAAACTCTGAATCATACAAAACCATTAATTGTCTCTGTCCCAGGTAAAGGTCAAGCAGTGGGAACTCTTTCATATGGTACACGTTTGAGCTTCACATATGAGCAGGGTTACAAGAAGGAATCTGTTTGGAGAGGCCAATGTCTGTCTTCTGAAATATTCTTTTCTTCCCTCTTCCTCCCTCCCCTCCCTCCCTTCCTTCCCTGTCTTTTTTCCATGTGTCATTCATTTGTCAGTTTTCTCATCTGAAAAATGGAGATAATACTAGTATCTTCCTTGTAGAGTTGTTGCAAAGATTGCATGAGTTGGTATATACTTAAAGCCCTTGAGTGCCTGGCCCCAGGTAAAAGTTTTTGAAGTGTCTGTGATTATTGTTGATACCAACTCTATGTCAGGCTCTGTTCTAGGGGCTGTGGATACAAAGATGAAAAGCACTGCTCTGTTCTTCAGTATCTCCAGTATTTGTAGATACTTTGTATTTGCAGGATGTGCTTTTCTGAAGCATGGACTCTGGCATGAGTGGTCTGGATAGGAGAGCTAGCTCCATCCTGTCACGCATTAACTATGTGACCTTGGGCAAGTTAGTCTCTCTAAATCTTAGTTTCCCCCAATGAAGATAACTGTAGTAATAATAATTTCTATCTCCTAGATTTGTTGTGAGTAATACGGGACCTAAGACAGTAAAGCACTTGGATGACAGAATATGCAGAGTAAATGATCAATACTGAGTGCCTTTATTTTCAGGTGCTACTGATTCTAAGTCCTGAGACGGTCCTTGATAGGACTTTACCTTATGATTCTCATCCTTATGGATAGGATGGGAAAACGGTGGGGTCTGTTGTGCTGCTCGGGATCTGCTATTCGGAAAGTTTTTTAATTTGAATACTTCTTCCCTAATATGTTGGCTAAGTCCAGACAGCTGAGGGACCATATGGAGGAGACAGGGACTCTCCAGGGATACTGCCTGATTTCAAATCTCAACTTATGCAATGTCTGATTCTGTGACTTGGGTATCTACTTAACCTCTCAAATTCTGTTTTGCCATCTGTAGCATGGGTGTAATAATAACCACTAACTCATAGTTATGGTGAAAGTCAACTAAGATAATCTAAGTCAGGAAGTGAGTATAGCAAACATGCCTGGCATGTAGTAAGTGTTCTATTAAATTGGCAGTTATTATTGTCGTCATGTTTGAGTAGTTTTTGATTCTTTGCCTGGAAAAGAGCTTGCATAGCTGGGGCTCTGAGCCTCTCCTCACTCTAGTTTTATTTTTACTCCCAGGATTATTTATTTTAATTTTTAATTCCTTTTTTATTCTTATTTCAAGAGCATACATGTTCATCACTGGAAGAAATATCAAAAAAATTCTGTTTTGTGTTTGCTAATCCTCTACCCTTAGGCAGAGTGGGCGTCACAGTGGGCTGGACTGCTGGACCTACAGTCCAGTCACAGGATGGCTGGACCCGACCATTTTAATTACTGGCTGGCATTCAGGATCATAGGAAATGGTCACCAGAAATCATTTGTTATCTCCAGCACACGTGTAGGCTGGTATTTTCTCTGTTGAGATTGTATTTTTTTAAATGTTTTAGGGGGAAAGTCAGATTCAGTGCTGTAATGTCATCCTTGAGAGTGGGTATATACTGTCTGTTACTGTCTTTGTTTCTAGTGTGAGTCCCCACTGAGCAACAGGTGATACTGTCAATAGCTACCATTTATTAAGCAACAGGCCCCTCATGCATCATCTCATTTATTCCAAATGGTGGAAATAGGTATTAGTGAAATAGATATTAGTTTCCCCTTTTAGCCTTGAGAAAGCTAGCCCTGGATTAAATAACTTGCCCCAAATCATATAACTAGGATTAAAACCAGACTCAATATGACTTCACAGTTTTTCAGCTGTGTCCCCAAAACTAGAGCTGATTTAAACAAATAAAAAAAGAAGAAACTTTCAACAATAATCTTTACTAAAGGGAAAACTTCGTAAATTCTTCTAGGGACACAAATTGAATAAAAACATAAAAATACAAGCAGCCTAAGTATATTTTTCCCAACCTCCCGTACACATTCCAACATACCCATGAAGTACTGATATTTTAAAATCTAATACAGTCACTTGGTTCATAAAACTTTGACCTCATTTAAATAGTCAGGTAGAAGAAACTCACGATAAACAGACAAGAGCAATCAAAAATTGCATATAAAATTTTGGAAACACCTGAATACAAATCACTATCTAAATGCAGGGTTCTCTTATCATTTTGTATAAGAAACACAACCTTAGACCTTCCTGGCATTGCAGTAATAATGAAGGAAAGCCCTTTTTCTCAAAATGATTAAAGCATTTAACACACAAAGCGAGCACAGAGGAGAAAGTCTTGTCTTCACTGTGTCGTGCAACAGAATGAACATAACCTGTCTCAGTTTCTACTAAACATCCAAGCTGTTTAATTTACATTATTCTGTTCATGTGAATTCACCTTGGATTTAGTAAAGGGAAAAAAAACCCCCAAAACCTCACAATAGATGAGAAGGTGTAGTTAACAAGATACTTTAATGGATCTTAATAAAATTCAGGTGGGGTGAAGGTGAAAATCAACTCACCCTGAAGTCACATTGGTTGGTGGCCAGACATGTTGCAGGATGAGAGCAAGTATATTCATTATTCGAAGATAATAATTAAAATTACTGTCTGCCGTGCCCTTCAGCTTAAGTTATGATCATGCAATATCTCACAATTTTTGCTTCATATTGAAAGCATTTTATAAAAAGGAAAACAGCCCATAAAGTAGATTATAGTACTTGACGCTTTGCATACAAGTTCTCAATGAAGGTAGTTGACTGGCTGAAGGGAGAGGAACACTTTCCTTATTTATAATCTCATCATACGTTAGACCTTGTGGATATCTTGGCATCTCTTTACTTATATATCATTTACAGTTTGAACATTCTCAAGTGATACTGGGGGCTGGGATATACGAACTTGCAACATTTTGCTGAAAATTGTTTTCAAAATGGTTTCCTTTTAGTAAAAATAAAGCGTCACTATTTTAGCAAAATGTAGCAAATGGAAGAAAATTTAAGTTTTGCAGCTCTGTCATCAGAGAATAAGTATTGTGTTCACCAGTGTTTTTATGTGTGTGTATATCTAAAATGAGAATAAATTAGATTTTGTCAATCTTTTTTTTTTTTTAATCAAAGGTCAGGGACTGTGTCTTTGTCACTGTTGAGGTCTCAGCACCTAGCACAGTGTCTGGAACATAATGAGTGCTCAATAAACGTTTGCTGAATAAATACGTATTTTGTTAAAAAGTTTCCATTTCATTACATATTATTTTAAAGTATCATTTTAATGACTGTGTAATATTCCATTCTGTGGATGTATTATAATTTATTTAGCTGAATTCCTTTGATATTACTGATTTTTCACCATTTTAAGTGGGAATAACATTCTTGTAGCAAAAATCTTTTCTTAAAAGTCCGCTTTGATTTACCTGGAATTGTCATTGCAAAGAGTAAGCAAAATTTTTAAAATGTTGATATCTATTATCAAAAAAGTCACCAAACACATTTAACTATTTTACTCTGGCATATATAAAGGCATGAGTGACATTTCCCACACTTTTGTTACTTGCAGGTCTTTGAGGACAAATATGGAAAAAATTTAGCTAGTTAAGTAAGCCTAATTGACGAGCATCTATTCCTTAATGAGGTTTTAATATTTTCAACTATACATTCTATGAAATGAATTAAATCCTCAAATCTGGAAATTGCAAAAGCTATTGGAATGAGCACCTTTTAAATGGCAATCCTCAGTGTTATCTAGTGTCTTAAAAGACCGCTCTTTAGGCAGTGAGAGCCCAACCCTCTTGTCAATTAGGGTGAATGAAATTGCAGTAGATGAATGCATTTTATTGGATAGAGCAGATCAGTAATTCATCCTAAATCTCATTTTTGAAAGTAAATACAGCTGGAGCAATAATGTACTTCCCAGAGGTGTCAGGTTAGGAAGGATTTAACACTTCACAATAAACTATAAATAAACAGGATCATTTTGAAGAGCTATTGCATACTCATTAGTGTTGAAGAAGGAATTTGTAAATAAAATAGCCATCAACCAGCAATTGTGGTGATAGTAACATTTCAGAATTCTTCATTATCAGAGAAGGAGAAAATACATGATCAAGAAATGTAGATGAAGAGATTTTCCAATTAATTTTTCACACCAAGAGGACGTAATTAATCCTCTTGAATATAACCCTTTAAGTGTATGAAATAAAAGAGTGCTCCTTGTATGGTCCGAGCACTGCAAAAAGTCCACAAACCCCTTGAAAGTAATTTTCTTGAGCTGTCAAGTTGGAAATAAGATGGTACTAAACAATTTAATTTTAAGGAGCATGAAAAAGACAAAGCCACAAAAATTTAGTAAAAAGTTATATGATAGTGCATTTAAACAGTATTCAGAAAAAAAAAAAAACTTATGGAACAGAGAACGCCAACCATGATACATGCTCAGAAACAGTAGGAACAAACTCAGAGAACAGAGATCATATTCACAAACTCCTGAGAGTGATGTCCAGTATACCTAAGGAAAATGACTCTTCAAAATGCCTGAGGAAGCAACTTACTATAAAATTATTGATACATGTATATGAATATTGTGATGATTAATTTTTTGTGTCAGCTTGACTCTGTTAAAGGATGCCCAGATAGCTTGTAAAACATTTTTTTCTGGGTGTGTCTGTGAGGTCATCTCTGGAAGAGATTAGCATTTGAATTGGTAGACTGAATAAAGATTACCCTCCCCAGTGTGGGTGGGCATCATTCAATCTGTCAAGGGTCTGAATAAGAAAAAGGTGGAGGAAGGGCAAATTTGTTCTCTCTGCTTGAGCTGAGATAGCCATCTTCTCCTGCCCTTAGACATCAGTGCTCCTGGTTTTCAGGCTTTCAGACTCAGACAGGGATTTATACCATGAGCCCTGCCCCCTCCACCCTTACCCCATTCTCAGGCCTCAGACTCGGGCTAAATTATGTTGATACTACCGGCATTCCTGGTTTTCCAACTTGCATAAAACAGACTGTGGGATTTCTCAGTCTCCATAATCACATGAGCCAATTCCTGTAATAGATATCCTCTTAAACATATCTCTCTGTATATCCTGTTGGTTCTGTTTCTCCAGAGAACTCTAACTAATACAAATATAAAAGTTTTCCTTTTATGTGTTTCTCGCAAGAACAGAGAAAAAAGATAGCAATGTTGGAAAAAGTCTACCAATTTTCTGCTACTTCCTTAGCTGTCTACATGCTAATTTGTTGTCCGTGTCTTTTAACTCAGCTGTTATCAAATAGGCCTGTAGACATGATTCACACATGGTGGTAATTAGAATTTAGGAGCAGAATATGGGTTATCTTGCAAATTGTTGTAAGGAACCAGAGGATTGCTATTCTAGATTCCTTTTCTCTTCTGCCCACTTCCACCTTATTCTGATTTTAGAAAATTATTTTGGAGTTTTGGTGTAGTTACGCTTTTTTCTTGTCATGTCTGTGAGGAAATTCCAAAAGTTGAGTTTTCCAGAGGGAAAAATCTCTTTGAGGAGGGATTTTGTTTTGTACAAACTAAGAGCATCTCAAAGATCTAATAATTTTACGCTTCATTTATTTATTAATTTATTCAACAGATATTTATTGAGTGCTGTTTGCTATGTTATACACAGAAGATACGCATCTTACATTCACGGAGCTCTCGTTTTAGTTGGAAAGCTAAAAATGAAAGCATGCAAGACTAAACCAGCTAACATGAGATATTTATAACATGTGATATGTGATATGAAGGACAAAAACAATGGCCTGAGATTAAGAAGGGACAAGTCTACTTTTTATAGGGTGGTCAAGGAAGTCTTCCCCAGGGAAGTGATATTTAAGTTGAGAACTGAAGGATGAGAAGGACTTAGTCCAAAGAGTGGATAAAGAGTGTCTCATGTAGAAAATGAGTGTATACAAAAGCCATGAGGCGGCCAAGAGCCAGTTGTGTTTGCAAACCTCACAGAAAACCAGCGTGGATGGGATCATGAGTGGGTAAGAGAAAGGGTTTGAGTGAAGCTGCTGAGGTCGTCAAGACCAGAGCATGCAGGATCTGCGAGCCATGAGAAAGAAGTTCAACTTTCATCCCAGGTATAATCCCTTAAAGATTTAATCAGAAGTGTGATCTGATTTGATCAAAAGTGTGATTTGATCTGATGATCTTGATCAAATCTGATTTATATTTTAAGAAGATGATTCTGGACACTGAGTATAGAATATAGTGAAAACAAAGAAGAGTGGAAGCAGAAACATTGTCAAGAGTTGTAGAAGTTTTGACTAGAAGATGATAATAGAGAAAATGGAGGGAAGTGGGTTTATTTGAGATTTGCTTGATAACATCAAATTCATCATGGGTAATAAATTGTATATAAGGGTTGAGAGCAAATGCAGAATTAAGAACTAAAACTTCAGCTTGTGCATCAGGGTAAACGGTGACACCATTTTACTGAACTGTAGCTGATTGTAAGGGCATATTGCAGCCTATGGATTAGACAACAAAACAAGGTTTTCTCAAATTGCCCTGGTGATAAGAGTCACTTGGGGTGCTTGTTAAAAATATCTAGCCTCATCCTAGGTTCACTAAAGTGGAATCTCTCAGTGACAGGCTGAGGAGGCCTTAGTTTTGACAAGCACCATGGATGATTTCCTTATCATCAGGGAAGTTGGGGAAATATCCTGCTAGAGAAAAGAACCTCCATCAAGACGGTTCCTCTGTGATACAGGGCAGAACTGCAGGACGGGGAAAGAGGAGGCTTGAGTGCAAGGAAGAGGAGATTAAAAGGCCATTGGGCTTCCACTGATGAAACTAAGACTCTAATCAAAGTACCTAACATGATACCTGGCACAGTAGAAGAATCAAAATTTTGTGTGCTACATTCACATGTGCAAAGAAAACACCTTTATTTTTCATAATTAATCTAATCTTTCTCATGGAGGTAGTTATGGAGTAATGGAGAAAAAAATATTTAGTCAAATCCAGTAAACCTAATCTGACTTGTTAATTTAAAAAAATCTCACTATCTCATCAAAAACAAAACATTCCAGCCTTCAGTGTTTTCTCTTTCTTCCTCTGCACCTTTCCAAGTGGGTATCTGACTGGGAAGGAGAGGTACATGCAACTTGTACCATCCTCTGACTTTTCTGGCCTCTGCAGAGATGGCCTTTGTTTGATGCTGAAGTCTGTAACTAGGAAACTCCTTTGTTCCTTAGGTATCAAAGCAAGGGCATCAGTCCTACTGGCTAAGCTCCACTCAGCTTTGAGGTCTGACTTTGACTCCTCCCAGCAGACTGAGGCTTCAGGATCTTCTTGCCACAATATGATCTGGAAAACTAGTCTTGTAAACTCCTTTCTGCATTGCTTGAGAGTGCATGTAGGAAGTTTTGGGTCCCTTCCAGTGAGCACCAAAGGAGGCTCTGGGATCCTGCCCTGCCCACACTTGCCACTCCACCAATATTCCTCCTCTACAGCCATCCTGGGAATGATTTCAATCTACAGTGCGCTCTCCTTTCAGAACCCCACATGCGAGGTCCAGCCAAAGCCTCTCCTACTTCTCTTTTGCCCCTTAGCCTATCCAGTACTCTTCCCTGTTCCCAGCCTTTGGCCCAGAGAGGGAAGGTCAAGACGCACAAATATCATCTGCACCTCCTCCTTCTGACTCTTCTCTTCCCCTCTACACTTCAGTGGGGACCAGAAGGGATGGGCTTCCCTCATTTGATTCTTTTCTTCCAAGGGCTTTCCCACATCATATCTTTTCTTTCCCAGATGTGACATCTACCCTCCTCGCTTTCCCTTACCTAGGTCTACAGTGAGGAATGACCACTAGGGACGAGATTTATGGCAGACTAACAAATAACATATTGTTTTAAAATTTCTCATATACCCTCTGAGAACATTGTGATATGTTTATTGCTTTTGTTATTCCTGATCCAAATTCAAGTATTATTAGTAATAAATCTTTCAAATGCATATTTCTTTTCCTGAATCACATGGAAGGGTTGCACTAGGGATTGCTTTCCAATCCAAACATAGTGTGGATGAACAGGAACTCAAGAAACATGGTATGTGTACCAGCTTTGAGGAAAAGAAAAGCAATGTGACTCTTGTGAAGCAGCGAGAAGGAAGAAATGGGACCCAGCTTGGGAAGAGGTCATATGACAGACTTGGGAGGCAGGGAGCAGGTAGAGTTTAGATACATAGGATGTTAGGGTTGGAAGAGACACTAGAGATAGACTAATGTTGCAACTTCACAGATGTTTAAACAATGCCCAGTAGTACATGGTGACATGTGTGGATTATACTGCTAGTGAGAGACAGGCTTGGGACTTGAGGTCGCATCCCTGGGGAGTCTGCTTCCCAATCCAGAGCAGATCCTCAGCACACCATATTTAACTGCAACTTCAACCCAAGGATTGCATTTGAATAGAATTCATCTAGTAGTATTAATTCATTTCATTCCTTGTATTAGTTAATTCTGTAACAGATAAACTTTGACACAGGCCAGTATGCGTTTTAGACAGTTTCCTCCTGTCTTCTGCCTCTGCCATCCTGCATGGCAGAGGTTCTGAAGCTTTTTCAGTTCACAGCACCCTCATTGTCCCAGTAATTTTTTCAGAGGGCTCTTCAGCCAAAAGAAATATCCAACAGTATTGTTCATTAAGCAGTTAGCCCCCAAAGCTTAATAAGTATTTATGTCCTAACAATCTACTAGCTGTTTGGAAAAAACAAACAAACAAACATACACATAGACCTTCAAGATGGTGGAGGAGTAAGATGAGGAGATCATCTTCCTCCCCAAAAATACATCAGAAATACATCTACATGTGGAACACTTCCTACAGAGCACCTACTGAACACTGGCAGAAGACCACAGACTTCCCATAAACAGTGTGGCTGACAGGGTCTTGGTGCTCTGGCTGGGTGTTAGGCCTATGCCTCTGAGGTGGGAGAGCTGAGTTCAGGACATTGGTCCACCACAGACCTCCTGGCTCCACAAAACAACGAAAGCTCTCCCAGAGATCTTCATCTCAATGCTAAGACGCAGCTCCACTCAACGACCAGCAAGCTAAAGTGCTACACACCCTATGCCAAACAATGAGCAAGACAGGAACACAACCCCACCCATCAGCAGAGAGGCTGCCTAAAATCATAATAAGGTCACAGACACCCCAAAACACACCACCAGATGCAGTCCTGCCCACCAGAAAGACAAGATCCAGCCTTCTCTACCGGAACACAGCCACCAGTCCCCTCCACCAGGACACCTACACAACCCACTGAACCAACTTTAGCCACTGGGGGCAGAAACCAAAAACAACAGGAATTATGAACTTGCAGCCTGTGAAAAGGAGACCCCAAACACAGTAGGTTAAGCAAAGTGAGAAGACAGAGAAACAGCAGATGAAGGAGCAAGATACAAACCCACAAGACCAAACAAAAATTTAGAGGAAATAGGCAGTCTACCTGAAAAAGCATTCAGAATAATGAGAGTAAAGATGATCCAAAATCTTGGAAATAGAATGGAGAAAATACAAGAAACGTTTAACAAGGACCTAGAAGAACTAAAGAGCAAACAAACAATGATGAATAGCACAATAAATGAAATTAAAACTTCTCTAGAAGGAATCAGTAGTGGAATAACTGAGGCAGAAGAACGGATAAGTGACCAAGAAGATAAAATAGTGGAAATAACTACTGCAGAGCAGAATAAAGAAAAAAGAATGAAAAGAATTGAGGACAGTCTTTGAGACCTCTAGGACAAAATTAAATGCACCAACATCTGAATTATAGGGTTCCCAAAAGAAGAAGAGAGAAAGAAAGGGACTGAGAAAATATTTGAAGAGATTTTAGTTGAAAACTTCCCTAGTATGGGAAAGGAAATAATCAAGTCCAGGAAGCGCAGAGAATCCCATACAAGATAAATCCAAGGAGAAACACACCAGGACACATATTAAGCAAACTATCAAAAATTAAATACAAAGAAAAAAATATTAAAAGCAGCAAGGGAAAAGCAAGAAATAACATACAAGGGAATCCCCATAAGGTTAACTTCTTGGGAAGAGGTCATATGACAGACTTGGGAGGCAGGGAGCAGGTAGAGTTTAGATACATAGGATGTTAGGGTTGGAAGAGACACTAGAGATAGACTAATGTTGCAACTTCACAGATGTTTAAACAATGCCCAGTAGTACATGGTGACATGTGTGGATTATACTGCTAGTGAGAGACAGGCTTGGGACTTGAGGTCGCATCCCTGGGGAGTCTGCTTCCCAATCCAGAGCAGATCCTCAGCACACCATATTTAACTGCAACTTCAACCCAAGGATTGCATTTGAATAGAATTCATCTAGTAGTATTAATTCATTTCATTCCTTGTATTAGTTAATTCTGTAACAGATAAACTTTGACACAGGCCAGTATGCGTTTTAGACAGTTTCCTCCTGTCTTCTGCCTCTGCCATCCTGCATGGCAGAGGTTCTGAAGCTTTTTCAGTTCACAGCACCCTCATTGTCCCAGTAATTTTTTCAGAGGGCTCTTCAGCCAAAAGAAATATCCAACAGTATTGTTCATTAAGCAGTTAGCCCCCAAAGCTTAATAAGTATTTATGTCCTAACAATCTACTAGCTGTTTGGAAAAAACAAACAAACAAACATACACATAGACCTTCAAGATGGTGGAGGAGTAAGATGAGGAGATCATCTTCCTCCCCAAAAATACATCAGAAATACATCTACATGTGGAACACTTCCTACAGAGCACCTACTGAACACTGGCAGAAGACCACAGACTTCCCATAAACAGTGTGGCTGACAGGGTCTTGGTGCTCTGGCTGGGTGTTAGGCCTATGCCTCTGAGGTGGGAGAGCTGAGTTCAGGACATTGGTCCACCACAGACCTCCTGGCTCCACAAAACAACGAAAGCTCTCCCAGAGATCTTCATCTCAATGCTAAGACGCAGCTCCACTCAACGACCAGCAAGCTAAAGTGCTACACACCCTATGCCAAACAATGAGCAAGACAGGAACACAACCCCACCCATCAGCAGAGAGGCTGCCTAAAATCATAATAAGGTCACAGACACCCCAAAACACACCACCAGATGCAGTCCTGCCCACCAGAAAGACAAGATCCAGCCTTATCTACCGGAACACAGCCACCAGTCCCCTCCACCAGGACACCTACACAACCCACTGAACCAACTTTAGCCACTGGGGGCAGAAACCAAAAACAACAGGAATTATGAACTTGCAGCCTGTGAAAAGGAGACCCCAAACACAGTAGGTTAAGCAAAGTGAGAAGACAGAGAAACAGCAGATGAAGGAGCAAGATACAAACCCACAAGACCAAACAAAAATTTAGAGGAAATAGGCAGTCTACCTGAAAAAGCATTCAGAATAATGAGAGTAAAGATGATCCAAAATCTTGGAAATAGAATGGAGAAAATACAAGAAACGTTTAACAAGGACCTAGAAGAACTAAAGAGCAAACAAACAATGATGAATAGCACAATAAATGAAATTAAAACTTCTCTAGAAGGAATCAGTAGTGGAATAACTGAGGCAGAAGAACGGATAAGTGACCAAGAAGATAAAATAGTGGAAATAACTACTGCAGAGCAGAATAAAGAAAAAAGAATGAAAAGAATTGAGGACAGTCTTTGAGACCTCTAGGACAAAATTAAATGCACCAACATCTGAATTATAGGGTTCCCAAAAGAAGAAGAGAGAAAGAAAGGGACTGAGAAAATATTTGAAGAGATTTTAGTTGAAAACTTCCCTAGTATGGGAAAGGAAATAATCAAGTCCAGGAAGCGCAGAGAATCCCATACAAGATAAATCCAAGGAGAAACACACCAGGACACATATTAAGCAAACTATCAAAAATTAAATACAAAGAAAAAAATATTAAAAGCAGCAAGGGAAAAGCAAGAAATAACATACAAGGGAATCCCCATAAGGTTAACTGCTGATGTTTCAGCAGAAACTCTTCAAGCCAAAAGGGAGTAGCAGGACATATTTAAAGTGATGAAAGGGAAAAGCCTACAACCAAGATTACTCTACCCAGCAAGAATCTCATTCAGATTCGACAGAGAAATTAAAACCTTTACAGACAAGCAAAATCTAAGAGAATTCCTCAGCACCAAAACCAGCTTTACAACAAATGCTAAAGGAACTTCTCTACGCAGGAAACACAAGAGAAAGCAAAGACCTACAATAACAACCCCAAAACAATTAAGAAAATGATGATAGGAACATACGTATCGATAACTTCCGCCATCTTCAAGGTCCCCCTTAACACCCCACTTTCACCAATGGACAGATCATCCAAAATGAAAGTAAATAAGGAAACACAAGCTTTAAATAATATATTAAACAAGATAGACTTAATTGATATTTATAGGACATTCCATCCAAAAACAAGAGTACACATTCTTCTCAAGTGCTCATGGAACATTCTCCAGGATAGATCGTACCTTGCGTCCCAAATGAAGTCTTGGTAAATTTAAGAAAATTGAAATTGTATCAAGTGTCTTTTCTGACCACAATGCTGTGAAACTAGATATCAATTACAGGAAAAAACATGTAAAAAGTACAAACACACGGAGGCTAAACAATACACTACTAAATAACCAAGAGATCACTGAAGAAATCAAAGAGGAAATAAAAAAATACCTAGAGACAAATGACAATGAAAACATGACGACCCAAAACCTATGGGTTGCAGCAAAAGCAGTTCTAAGAGGGAAGTTTATAGCAATACAATCCTACCTCAGAAAACAAGAAACATCACAAATAAACAACCTAAATTGTAACCTAAAGCAATTAGAGAAAGAAGAAAAAAATCCCCCCAAAGGTAGCAGAAGGGAAGAAATCATAAAGATCAGATCAGAAATAAATGAAAAAGAAATGAAGGAAACAATAGCAAAGATGAATAAAACTAAAAGCTGGTTCTTTGAGAAGATAAACAAAATTGTTAAACCATTAGCCAGACACATCAAGAAAAAAGGGAGAAGACTCAGATCAACACAATTAGAAGTGAAAAAGGAGAAGTAACAACGGACACTGCAGAAATACAAAAGAGCAAGAGAGATTACTACAGGTAACTATATGCCAATAAAATGGACAACCTGGAAGATGGACAAATTCTAAGAAAAGCACAACCTTCCAAGACTGAACTAGGAAGAAATAGCAAATATAAACAGACCAATCACAAGTACTGAACTTGAAACTGTGATTAAAAATCTTCCAACAAACAAAAGTCCAGGACTAGATGGTGCCAGAAGCAAATTCTGTCAAACATTTAGAGAAGAGCTAACACCTATCCTTCTCAAACTCTTCCAAAATATAGCAGGGGGAGGAACACTCCCAAACTCATTCTGCGAGGCCACCATCACCCTGATAGCAAATGCAGATAAAGATGTCACAAAGAATGAAAACTACAGGCCAATATCACTGATGAACATAGATGCAAAAATCCTCAACAAAATACTAGCAAACAGAATGCAATAGCACATTAAAAGGATCATACACCATGATCAAGTGGGGTTTATCCCAGGAATGCAAGGATTCTTCAGTATACGCAAATCAATCAATGTGATACACCATATCAACAAATTGAAGGGGAAATACCATATGATCATCTCAATAGATGCAGAAAAAGCTTTCGAGAAAATTCAACACCCATTTATGATAAAAACCCTCCATAGAGTAGGCATAGAGGTAACTTACCTCAACATAATAAACGCCATATATGACAAACCCAAAGCCAACATTGTTCTCAGTGGTGAAAAACTGAAACCATTTCCTCTAATATCAGAAACAAGACCAGGTTGCCCACTCTCACCACTATTATTCAACATAGTTTTGGAAGTTTTAGCCACAGCAGTCAGAGAAGAAAAAGAAATAAAAGGAATCCAAATCAGAAAAGAAGAAGTAAAGCTGTCACTGTTTGCAGATGACATGATACTTACATAGAAAATCCTAAAGATGCTACCAGGAAACTACTAGAGCTAATCAATGAATTTGATGAAGTTGCAGGATACAAAATTAATGCACAGAAATCTGTTGCATTCGTATACACTAATGATGAAAAATCTGAAAGAGAAATTAAGGACACACAACCCTTTATCACTGCAACAAAAAGAATAAAATATCTAGAAATAAACCTTCCTAAGGAGACAAAAGACCTGTATGCAGAAAACTTTAAGACACTGATTAAAGAAATTAAAGATGATACAAATAGATGGAGAAATACACCATGTTCTTGGATTGGAAGAATCAACATTGTGAAAATGACTATACTACCCAAAGCAATCTACAGATTCAATGCAGTCCCTATCAAACTACCAATGGCATTTTTCACAGAACTAGAACAAAAAATTTCACATATTGTATGCAAACACAAAAGACCCCTAATAGGTAAAGCAATCTTGAGAAGGAATAACGGAGCTGCAGGAATCAGGCTCCTGGACTTCAGACTATACTTCAGAGCTACAGTAATCAAGACAATATGGTACTGGCACAAAAACAGAAATATAGATCAATGGGACAGGATAGAAAGCCCAGAAATAAACCCATGCACATATGGTCACCTTATTTTTGGTACAGGAGGCAAGAATATACAATGGAGAAAAGACAGCTGTTTCAATAAGTGGTGCTAAGAAAACTGGACAGCTACATGTAAAGGAATGAAATTAGAACACTCAGTAACACCATACACAAAAATAAACTCAAAATGGATTGAAAACCTAAATGTAAGGGCAGACACTATAAAGCTCTTAGAGGAAAACAGGCAGAACATTCTATGACATAAATCCCAGCAAGACCCTTTGTGACCCACCTCCTAGAGAAATGGAAATAAAAACAACAAAAACCAAATGGGATGTAGTGAAACTTAAAAGCTTTTTCACAGCAAAGGAAGCCATAAACAAGATGAAAAGACAACCCTCAGAATGGGAGAAAATATTTGCAAATGAAGCAACTGACAAAGGATTAACCTCCAAAATTTATAAGCAGGTCATGCAGCTCAGTATAAAAAAAAACAAACAACCCAATCCAAAAATGGGCAGAAGACATAATTAGACATTTCTCCAGAGAAGGTGTACAGATCGCCAACAAACACATGAAAGGATGCTCAACATCACTACTCATTAGAGAAATGCAAATCAAAACTGCAATGAGGTATCACCTCACACCGGTCAGAATGGCCATCATCAAAAAATCTACAAACAAGAGATGCTGGAGAGGGTGTGGAGAAATGGGAACCCTCTTGCACTGTTGGTGGGAATGTAAATTGATAGAGCCACTATGGAGAACAGTATGGAGCTTTCTTAAAAAACTAAAAATAGAAGTACCATACGACCTAGCAATCCCGCTACTGGGCATATACCTGGAGAAAACCATAATTCAAAAAGAGTCATGTACCACAATGTTCATTGCAGCTCTGTTTACAATAGCCAGGACATGGAAGCAACCTAAGTGTCCATCGACAGATGAATGGATAAAGAAGATGTGGCACATATATGCAATGGAATATTACTCAGCCTTAAAAAGAAACGAAATTGAGTTGTTTGTAGTGAGGTGGATGGACCTAGAGTCATACAGTGTGAAGTAAGTCAGAAAGAGAAAAACAAATACTGTATGCTAACACATGTATATGGAAAAAAAATAATGGTTCTGAAGAACCTAGCGGCAGGACGGGAATAATGTTCCAGGAGTAGAGAATGCACTTGATGACACAGGGAAGGGGAAGTGTAAGCTGGGACGAAGTCAGAGAGTGACATGGACATATGTACACTACCAAATGTAAAATCGATACCTAGTTGGCAGCAGCCACATAGCACAGGGAGATCAGCTAGGTGCTTTGTGACCTCCTAGGGGGATGGGACAGGGAGGGTGGGAGGGAGACGCAAGAGGGAGGAGACATGGGGATATATGTATACGTATGGCTGATTCACTTTTTTATAAAGCAGAAACTAACACACCATTGTAGAGCAGTTATACTCCAATAAAGATGTTAAGAAAAATTAAATATATTGAATATAAAAACAAAACTAAAAATATACACATAGTTTGAAAAACAAATTTATTCTTAAATGCTACAATTATGTACCAATTGAAATATGGCTGTCCATTGAGTACTGCAGTTCTTAAACCTTGAGATTGGATTGGCTACCACCCATCCTTATTTCCTTGTCCATGTTGATTTTTATGCAGCACTTGCTTTTTATTACAGTAACCACAAAGACAAATTCTGGGAAGAAATGTATGTGATCTCATGTTGAAACTGTAGGTGACCTCAGGCTCGTCGTTTGTGCAGTATTTCATAGATGTTGCTCTGTTTTCCTCGAAAATATATAATATCCCCGGAAAACCCTGTGAATTTTTTGCAGTTCCCTCTGGTGCCCATTATACTGTTTAGGTGCTTCAGCTCATGTGTCTTGGGGGTCACTGTCTTCCGGCAGAAGGATGGAAAGTGAGAATAGAGGATCACTCATGAGAGGTTTCTGTGGTCTATGTGTGGAAGTAGCACATCACTTTTACTTCTCTTCTATTGATTAGAATGGCCCCTTGGCTACCCCAAACTGCAGAGACTGGGAACGGTGGTCCAGCTACACGACCAAGAAAAAAGGGAGTTTTTGGTGAACGAAGAGTAGTCTCTGCTATATTCTTAACCTGTGGCACTGAATCTTTTCAAACACAGTTGTGTCCAGTGATCAGAGTAGGATTACAAAAAGCATGACTTTTAGCCAACAGGTTGAAATTCCAAAGACATCTAAGACTTAAATATTTGCTATCTGCAGCTGTTAATGAAAGCATTGACTAGACCAAAGGTTGCCACTATTGATATTTTGGTCCAGTTCTTTGTTGTGGGTGCTGTCATCTGCATTGTAGGATGTTTAGCTGTATCCCGGCCTCTACCAACTATATGCCAGTAGCGCTTCCCCTCCAGCCGTGACAACCAGAAGTGTCCCCAGACATTGCCATATGTTTCTTGCATGGGGGCAAAATTGCCCCAGGTTAAAACCCACTGATTTACACAGAATGATGTTAGTAGAAGGACTTAAAAGAAGTTAACTAGAGTTGCTCCCCAATTAAGAATGCTCAGAAATGTTTATATAGACACAATTTAAGTTTTTCATAGTACATCTCTTGAGTCCATTTCTAGTATCTAAACTCTTCTCAAATATCCTTTCCATTGTATATTGATGAGCCCCTGCTTTGGGATAAAAGTGCTCATTTTCCTACCTTCAGGAATTGTAGGCTGCTGATGGCTCCCAGCTGAGTCCTTCTGTGACATTTACCCTCAGCCCAAGGGAGATGAAGCCGCCTTGCCCGGGTTACACATCTTCCCCAGGGGATGGTCCTCTTCCAGTAGCTGGTGAATGTGCAATGGATGGGGGTGGTGTACACAGGCCCCCTCCTTTCACCCACCCCGTTTTGGGACAACCCTGAGACTTGTGTTGCAACTGCATTGCGTTTCAGCTTCTTTACAGTCTTGTTCTGCTCTTACTGCTTTACTGTAGCTTCCTCGAGTAATCCCTAATAAACTCCCTGCATGAAAATCTGTCTCAGTCTGTTTCCAGAGTACCTGACCTACAACATACACTTTCAACTTTTATTTTAACTTAATACCAACAATGCCATTGTGGCCCCGGTCTTTTGATGTTGGAAAATGCTTTTTCTTTTATTACACTTCTTAGCATTCTACCATGTTTATGCGTTAGCCATATCCTGACACGTCACCTGTAAGTTCACTTTTCAGTCTTTTTAAACATAGTAAGAACCTAAATATGATGCAAGGCTGAGTGCAGAATATTTTTACATTTTAAAAGCTATTTTACAGTTCTGTTGACACACCTAATTCAAAAGCAATTTTTCTTGAGACTCACTTTTACCAGTTCTGTCCAGATGGTTTAATTTAGTCATAGAAACAATTATTTTCTTTACACATTCATGTTATCTGTTTATGTACTATCTGATACAATTACGTAATTACAATTGTATATAAAACTTGCATAAATAGGCTTGGGAACAAGCACAACTAAAGGTAAACTCACCTGGTGAATAGACGTCACCAGGTGTGTAGTAAATGACAAGTGGCGATGGGTCAGCAGTTATAGGTCACAGCATCACGTGTGTTTGGCAGCATGAAAGGTTAATTCACTGATTTAGGTAAATAGAAGTCTAAGAGCTTCTAGAACTACCCAGTTGAAAGGGAATCCAAGACTTGACCTTCTCTGACTGATGCTGAATTGGCCAAACAGAATTATACTGCTTAGCAGACCTGGTATCTTCCAGAGACTTTAATCCTGAGGTAAAGAAACTGAGGCTAGGATTAGAAACTAGGTTTCTGACTCTTAGGTCAGTATTCCTTCTGCTCTACATCACGGCCTCAGACTAGAGAGATTAACTAAGAATTATAATTTATTCACAAATCTTAGACTTTCAGTTGCTTGAAAGTGCTCATTGGGATATATAGAAGGTAATGTGTTCTGTTACTTGTTTAGTATTCAGAACTGTGAAACACCTTTCCTGATGCCCTCAATCAAGCTAAAATTAACTATATCTGAGGTAATGAGGATATAGGTAGACTAGTTCACATATGTAATTATGAAAATGGATCTTAACAAGAAGTGGCAAGCATTTTGGTTTGAGTCACATTATCGTGTTAATAGTGAATACCTGTCCTATCCAAACCTTATCGAGAGATTACAAAGGAAAAATAATCAAAATGTTCTTTTCTTTTTTTTTTTTTTTTTTTTTTTTTTTTTGTGGTGCGCGAGCCTCTCACTGTTGTGGCCTCTCCCGTTGCGGAGCACAGGCTCCGGACGCGCAGGCTCAGCGACCATGGCTCACGGGCCCAGCCGCTCCGCGGCATGTGGGAACTTCCCAGACTGGGGCATGAACCCGTGTCCCCTGCATCGGCAGGCGGACTCTCAACCACTGCGCCACCAGGGAAGCCCTTCTTTTCATTTTAAAAAAAAGAAATTACAGAAAACATTTTCTTCCACCATTTAGTGGAATCATCAAGAAAAGGAATTTCTAAAAAGATTTTTTTCCAGCCTACATATAAACTATAAAAATGCCAATCTGAAACAGCTGCTCCTTTATTTTAAAATGTCATCAGTAGCTCCCTTTATTTAAAAACACTGTGATGAGGGAGATCAGCTCGGTGCTTTGTGACCACCTAGAGAGGTGGGATAGGGAGGGTGGAAGGGAGGGAGACGCAGGAGGGAAGAGATATGGGAATATATGTATATGTATAACTGATTCACTTTGTTTTAAAGCAGAAACTAACACACCATTGTAAAGCAATTATACTCCAATAAAGATGTTAAAAATAAATAAAAACACTGATAAAAAAATCTTTATTATATAAAAGTCACTTTTTGAATTAATTTTTTGCACAAAATTGTGTTGTACAATATTGAAAATATATTTTTTCTCATCCTTTGAGGTGTGTGTTCATATATACATGTTTGATTTTATATATGCCTATATTTATACGTATGTTATACATACATATAAATATATATACACGCACATGAATATTAAAGTTTAGACACAGTAAACCTCCATTTTAGACAAACGAATTTTATTACATTTGGGAATAAATTGGGGGAAGATCAATTATTCAGAATATATTAACAGAAGATATGTTCTAGTTAATATATGCATAGATAGTTATTAGTAACTCACACTGTTTATTACTATGAACCAAGCTTTCTGAGCCTTTAGAAATTTTTCAGTTTTGGGCTATTACAAGTAGTGCTGCTGTGAATGTACTTGAACATAACATTTGGTACACATATGTATACATGTCTCTTGGCCCTACACCTAGGGCTAGAATTGCTGGGTCATAGGGCAGACACATGTTCATTTTTCGTAGCTATTGCCAGTGTTCCGTAGGGGTTGCACGAGTTGAATTCCTGCAAGCAGTGTTGTACTCTGCTGTGTACCCTCACCCACAGGTAGTCATTTTTATATCCGCTATTCTGGTACATGTAGGATGATACTTCATTGTAGTTCTAATTTTCATTTCCATGAAGATTACAAATGAACACTTCTATCTATGCTTATTAGCCATTTGGGCATTCCCTTTCTGTGAAGTGCCTATTCAAGTCTTTCATCCATTCTTCGACTGGATTGTTCATTCTTTGTCATATTGATTTGTATGAGTTCTTTATATATTTGTGATATGAGTCCTTTACTAGATATATTTGTTGCAAATATCTTCTTCCACTCTGTAGGTATGCAGTTGGTTTGTGTCAACTCTAGAGCTGTTGGATTGTTCATGGTCAATCAATTCTGAGAGAAAGAAAACACTGGCTTTCATAATAGGAGGCCTGAGTCAAAGGCTTGAACCACTACTTTGTGATTTGGGTCAAGTTTCTTATTTCACCTTGAAGAATTGCTTTGCTCCTCTTGTAAGATAGAGTTAATACCATTCACAGTGTGTTTTGAGGGTTAAATGAGCCATTTAAGTGACAGAGCCTGGCAGAGTGCCTAGCACATATTAGGTGCTTCATGTATTTTATAGGATTAAGGACTATAAAATATTCTCTGTTTGATTTCATCTCAAGTATCTGATACTGGCCATGGACTTTATAAAAATCTTCAGCTAATGGTTCAGTATTATTGAAGATCCTCCGTGAGGCATGCCTTATATGTTGTTGTGTCTTCCTGATCCCTTCTTGTGACTCCGGGGAGTAAAAAAAGCCTGAAACAATCACCTTCCTCTCTTGTTTCCTTAGATAGAGGGTCAGAATGTATTTTTTCTGTGGAGGTGAAATGTAACAGATTTTATAGGAAAATAAATACATTGGAAATATGCAGATTTCCAAAAATGTCAGAAATACATATTTTTAAGAGAAACAATTTAAGAGTATTCAATAGGACCTAGTTAAGTAACTTCCAAATGTTTTTCTCAGTAGTTTTTTTTTTTTAAGTTTGATGAAGGATTTCTAGGCTAAACATATACCTACACTGCTGCATCGTATTTGTTCTGTCAAAATGTTAATGACATTTATTTCTAGTTATAAGGAGAGAGATATTGTGACCTGTTTGATGTGACAGTGACTAGTCTAGGAGCCGTCAAGTGTCATTGCAAGTCAGCTTTCTTGAGTAACGGGATATCTTGATCTCAGCCGAATACTTGAATACAGACTTGAAGAACAATAGGGAAAACTACCATTTCTGGATTTGAGAATTATCAGATTATCAAGTGGAAGTTCATTATTAATTGATGGTACCTTAAAATTCAATATTCAGCATGTCTATGGTAGCCACTAATGTTATTTACAGAGGTACCCAGTCATCAATGTCTTGAAATTGTAGGCAAAGGACCCTCACTTTCATTGATGTAAAACAGAAGAAGGATAATTAAGCAAAATTTATATTATTCTTCTTATTAGAAGAGCTAGGTTAATTACTCTCTGCATTCTAGAAAGGTAGGTTTAACCAGGTGAGAAGACACAGAACTCTGCTCTTTGCTTTCCAATAAATGTTTACTTCAAGTGAATATTCCAAGGGATTATTAGAGTTGGTATTCTCTCAGGCTATAAAATGGTTTAAAAGAATCCCCCACTTCCATTCCATTTATAGATGTTTTCCTTCTTTCAGGAATTCATTTAGAAGAAATGGGAAAGTGCTAGAAGTAGAATGCTTACTTTTACAGTCTGTTACTATATAACCAAACTAGTTCCAAGTGACCTGTTGACTTCCAAGGCTTAATGGGTTAGTGGGTTCATGAAATCTCTAGGGGAAATCACGTAAAACCTGAATTGGACCACATCTTTGTCCTTACCAATGTTATCCTTTGAGGATTTGTCACTAAACTCGTCCTATGTTTTCTGTTTTCTGAAGTGTAACTAGTACTTTATAATGACTGGGGACCAGGCATACTGTTCAGTCATTGAGATGATTTGTTAGCCAGCTCTAGAAACCCTATAGCATAATCCCTCCTCTACCCCCCATCAGATCTGCTTTAGGCATTGCTCAATATCACTCATGTGCCAGCTTGTTTTATACATATTTAATGAGATCCTGAATTCTCAATTTTGGGCTACACCTACTGGTTTAAAACTAAAAATAATATAACTTTTAGACTCTTGAATATTTAAAATTTAAATTTAGACACCTTAAATTTAAGTTAATTGAACAAATGAAATTGGACAGAATCAGGGGGTTGGGGTAGATGATGTGTTAAATATCCAGCTATACTGGAAGGATCCTGATAACTATAATATCTGCTTTGAAAAATTCCTCAAAGATGTTGCTTGGAAGGACAAAGACCCAGGGAAGTTGCTCACTAGCTTTGGAGGTCTTAAGAGATGCCAAGAAACCTTGAAACCAAGGTTCCTTCAGATCTCCCAGGAACATGGGATCTGCAGAAACCCTGGCTTGGAACTTGGGAGAAAGAAGAAAGAACACATTTCAAGCATGGAAGCTGAGGGCAGAAACCCAGTGTAGATCTTAATTCATCTCAGAAACCAATCCATGGACAATGAATTACTAAGATTTCTTAAGATTTATAATTTCTCCTGGTTATGCCTTTCATTGTATATATTTCCTATAATGATCAGCAGTAAAATTATTAAACTGTGGGCTTCCCTGGTGGCGCAGTGGTTGGGAGTCCGCCTGCCGATGCAGGGGACGCGGGTTTGTGCCCCGGTCCGGGAGGACCCCACGTGCCGCGGAGCGGCTGGGCCCGTGAACCATGGCTGTGAAAAAAAAAAAAAAAAAAAAAAAAAATTATTAAATAAGATCTGAATGTGTTAGTTTTGGGGAGCAGTGATGAAAGAAGTTATTTACGTTTTACTCAGAGACATGCTTGCTGATAGAAGGAGTGATGTGAAAATCACCAAAAGGAATGTGACACGGAGAAGAAGCTAAGGCTGAGAAGTGGCCTGGACCTTCACTACTGGAATACCCCTGACCTCTGTCCCTATTCCTGTAGAGATCATTTAAAGACGTTTTAAGAATATTGTGTTGAAATTTCTAATCATCTGAAATCTATAAAAATGTCCACAGAAATAACATTAAGAAAGTGCCATTCTTGTCATGATAATGGTGGCACAGGTAATGGTAAAAGTAATTTACCAACGTGGGGTATTTTAGAAACAGGCTAAAAGAAGATCTCATCCTAAAAAAGGATAACAAATATAAGGCCAAATCATGGGACTGTACGTATGGATTCCACTGCTAACTGTAGCATATATTCCCTATGAAGTAGTATATGTAGTTCACATTTTTTATCATGCAAAATTTCTAACATACACAAAAGTACAGAAAACAATACAATGAATACCTGTATACCTATTACCTGGATAATCAAGATTTTTCATACTTGCTTCATCTATCTCTTGTTTTGAGCTGAAGTATTTTAAAGCACATCTGAGACCTCATTTAAGGATTTTAAAGTTTCCAATGTGTTTCAATTTCACTACTTTTCATCTTACCAATCTTACTGCAAGTAATTGTAGCAGATAGTACTATCATCACTTGCTGGGGAAAGAAACTGAAGCCCAGACTTTTAACTCATCCAAGGTCACCCATGGCTCCAAAGCCCAAGTACTTAAACACAGCCCTAAGCCTCAGACCCTGTTGGGCTGTTTATCAGGCCATTTTTGGCCTCAATTCTGTGTCTGTGATAGCCAGTAGTTATCCCAAAACATAAAGGACAGCGAGACAATAATATCCAAAATAGTTGATCTAGAAAGTATTTGCATTTGTCATTCTTTGTTTAAAACAAATCAAACAGATGAAATATCACCAAATGAAACAAAGCAAAACAAACAATCTTCCTAAAAATATTTTTTCTCAAAATAAAATGAAAATTTATTTCTTGAGCAACCCACAGAATGTAAAGCATCCTAGTCAAGCACTTATGAGCAGGTACTCATTAGGGGCCATATTTCTTATTGTGCTGCAACCACTATTTTACTCTCATGAGAGCAAGGACTTTAGAGAAATTTATGAAAACAGGCCCAAATATGCCTCTAGACATGGCTCAAGGCAATAGTGTAAGTAGGTCAAATATGTTTCCTGGTTTTTTTCTACCATTTCCTGTTTTGTTTTTGTTTTCTCTTCAGAGGACAGAGTCAGCTTGATACCTTCCCCTAAATCTAATCCAGCAAATATTTATTGAGCTTATAATTTCTTTATAGGCGTATATGTTATCAGCAGATCGTATCATAGTGTGTTGCTGTCATGATGTCATTGATGGAGGAAGGTTGGGGGGTCAGAGAGTGGGGCCTAGTGATGGGAAAAGCTAAACACAGAACTTCAGTGACATCATTAAGAGGTAGGACTTGGATCTTCCAAGCTGGGGCAGGGAGAGGGCACTTGAAGTGGATGGACCAGCATGAACAAAGTTGTGAGGTGTGTTAGTTACAGAGTTTAGGTAACAGTGAGTAGGCCACATGCTAGAGAGCATTTTCTCGAGATTTGAGTGGAATGGAAAAGGAAAGGAGTAAATACTTAGGGAGCACCTAATCATGGTATATTAAATCAGGCATTTGATGTACTATTTCATTTCATCTTCATTCAAATCTGTGGGGTGTTGGAGACCTGCCAAAGGACTCTAGAAATGGTCAGAACTCAAACTCAATGGGTAGATTAACTCCAGAGAGGTATCAGCTCCATATTTTCATCTCTAATTATGGAATGGAAGGCTTATGCTACGGTTAAAGGAATTTCTCCATCAGGGGAAGGATTTTTAGGAGTGGCAAGGTGAAAACTGCCTTAATAAAGGCACTTTCAGAGTTACAACCTGCACAACAAGGTCCTGCTATCTGATTTCCAGAGCACTTTCTCCCAGTACTCACTAGATTTGCTCTTTGGTAAAAGGAGGATAGGGTGCCACCCTCATCCTGAATTGGCAAGAAGAATGGAGGGGCGTCAGGTCGGCAACCGTTATAATGCTGTTTCCTCACCTGTCATTGGGAGACACTAGTCACCCCACCTGCTTCAAAGGTTGTTAATGACAATTAAAATTAATTAGACCACCATTTCTGTGACAATGAAGCTTTACATTTTATCCAGGACAATTTCATTTGAGACATTTCATTTCATTTAATTTTTTTTTTTTTTTTGCGGTACGCGGGCCTCTCACTGTTGTGGCCTCTCCCGTTGCAGAGCACAGGCTCCGGACGTGCAGGCTCAGCGGCCATGGCTCACGGGCCCAGCCGCTCCGCGGCATGTGGGATCTTCCCAGACCGGGTCACGAACCCGCGTCCCCTGCATTGTCAGGCAGACTCTCAACCACTGCGCCACCAGGGAAGCCCCCATTCCATTTAATTTTAACACAATTTAAAACTTTTGATCACTTTTCAGAGGGTTGGGAGTGGGCAGATTTTTTTTCGTAGAATGATAACAAAGGAAAACTAAATGTAGAGCCAAAGCACCCAAGTTTGGGGTCCTGGTTTGGCCACTTAGGGGTCCGGAGTGACCCTCTTGATCTTTTGAATCTCAAGTACCTGCCATTCACTCATCATCTACCTCATGTTGTAAGGATTTGATATTTAAACAAAGAAGAGAGTGCTTTGTAAATTAGAAAGTATTCTCTGATATTGGTACAATATGTGGAGTTGTTTTTGTGTGATTACAAGCTGACCACCCATCCGTACTTACAAGATATTCTTGTCATCTTATCTGACTCAATTAACAGGAACAAGTGGTCCAGATGTCAGTACTCAGGCTGACCTATAAATCACATCCTGCTTCTTCTGAACAATCCAGTGTGTGTCCTGTGTTTAGCCTAAAAAAACCCACTGAGAAACATAATCCTTCATCCATTTGTTTGTACAATATCTCCATTTACTGAGTTCTTGGCATTTTATATCATACACGTGTACTGAGAATTGGAAGTAAGAGAAGCAGTTGAAGTTTTATCAAGATTTGAGAGTTGACGGCTTATTAAGATATGAAAAAAATACACATTCTTCCTCTGCCTGAACAGATCTGGGTACAAGGTAAACTATGACTTCTGTTTTTTACGTATGTAAATTTTCCATAGGCATTAATATAGCAAGACTTAGAGCTTTGAGGATTTTTTAGATAACAAAAACTGTCCTGGTTAGCCACAATTCTTTCTATCTTCAGTCAATGGAAAAAAGAAATAAGAGGATCGCTATTAAAAAATATGGCTGGGCACCAAGAAAAACTTTACTCCTAGTAGACTTTATTTCATATGATCCACAAATTTTTTACTTTCTTTGAAGCTAAAGTTGTTCTTCGAAAGAGACTTTTTAGGGAAAGAACATTGTTTCATTTTCCAGAGCCTTGTGTCAGGTAGGTAAGCTGGTAGGCAGACTTTATTCTTTTTCGGTCTTTACCAGTAACGTTTAGGTAAAGAATTTCACAGAGGATATGGTACTTGGGAAAAGCTTTTCATTTTAATATGCAGAAATGACTTGTCATCCAAAATTTAAAGTCATGTTACTTCATAGAGTCCAAAGCACAACAAAATAGTTATTTTATCAGCTAATCACATGCTGCTGAATTTGATTTGTCTGCTCTACTGCTTCCATAACATTTTTACAGATCACGGTCTGCACTTCAATAGACTCCGTGCAATGTGCCGGTGGAATCTATTTCTGTCTGTTAAGGCCTTCCTATCTCGGGAGTGACATTAATGATTATCTCTCCCTTTCACATGGGCGCCCACCAGCTGAATTGTCTAGGTGACTTCCTGCCCACTTGGATGATTGGAGTTTTGCAGCTGACACTGACTTGGGCAGCAGGATCAAATCCCCCACCTCCATCTGGCAGCTCTTGGCTTCGGTCTTCCAAACCCTGAGGACAAAATGAGGGCGGCAGCATTACCCTTACCTGCCTCTCTCAGAACGAGAGTGTCTCATTGAATGAATGTAAAGGCAGTGGAGCATTGCTTCATTTTTTAGGTGAACATTACTATTAAACAATAGCTCTCCCTGAGAGTGGGCTGCTGCTGAATACTAAGCTGCTTCATTAAGACTGAAACTGGGGCTTCCCTGGTGGCGCAGTGGTTGAGAGTCTGCCTGCCGATGCAGGGGACGCAGGTTCGTGCCCCGGTCCGGGAAGATCCCACATGCCGCGGAGCGGCTGGGGCCGTGAGCCACGGCCGCTGAGCCTGCGCGTCCGGAGCCTGTGCTCCGCAGCGGGAGAGGCCGCAACAGTGAGAGGCCCGCGTACCGCCAAAAAAAAAAAAAGACTGAAACTGGACAAAACATAAAAAGGAAATTAAGCCTAGCAAAAGGGGCTGAAGGAAAACAGAAGCAGATTTTTAAGACTAGCCAAATGTACAAGCTTAGAGGAATTCAGAAAAACAATCATTGTCTTTAAACGTGGTGATTTTCCATTGCTTCATGTAAAGAGGTCTTTTAAAATACTGAATTTGGGTAGAAATACGTCTGCCACCTCACCCAGGACCTTAGCCTTGTGTGCTATAATGGGAAATGCTTTATTCATGTTTTGCTGGTTTATACTTGGGGATTTTAATAGGTTAATTTGTTGCCCCAGTTTCTCACACTGTGTCCATACCTTTTGCAGTGTGGTTTTGCGGCTCCTCCCATTAAGAGATGGTGTCAGTTCCTCCTCTTCGACACGGATTGGCCTTATGATGTGATCTGGCCAATAGCATTTGGTGCAAGTGGCTGTGGACCAATCCAAGCCAGAAGCCTTGAGCACTTGCTCCCTCTGTTGGAACCCTGCCTCAGCTGTCAGAGTAGTCTGCTGGAGGATGAGATACCATGTGGAAGAGCTCAGTTGTTTCAGCCTCTTTGAGACAAGCCTATAGCCAGCTGAACACCAAAAACTGACCCGCAGTTGACCACAAATGCGTAAGTGAGCCCAGTTGACACTGGTGTGGTCATAAATGTTTATTGTTTTAAGATTCTGAGTTTCAGGTGGTTAGACAGCAATAGCTAACTGACACAAAAACCAAGAATATATGTCATTATTTTTGTTTCCTTATATTCATTAATAAATACAATATTTATACTCTATTATATATATCATATTGTACTATATATTGTATTATATTATATTGAACTAATGAAATAGTAGGATAAAATGAATTAGGGTTCCTTGGCCCACTTAAGACAAGTCACCTGATTGGCAAGAAATGAAGCCAGAGATGCAGTCTGAGCCTCTTTCAAACTCTTATGATTCATGATGACGCTGCTGGATTTTTTTTTTTTCTTGAGGGTAATTGTGGTCCTTGGAAGTGTTTTAAGTGTCTGTGCAGGATGTCCTGAAAGTAGTTATATAAACACCTCAACTAATTCTTAAGATCTCTGATCTCAGATTGAGTCTTGGTGTTCAACCTATCATTCTCCATAGGAGTACACACTTTGGGTGTATCTGCTAAGGATAGTTAGAAGAATTAAAAGATAATAACGTTAGCATTTATTGAATATTCAGAGTGTGCCTGGCACGGTTCTAAGCTCCTTATGTATATGAACTCATTTAATGTTCCCAAGAACATCTATCTAGGAGATAGAGTGTTATCGTCTCCACTTTGCAGGTGAGGCAGTTGAGGTATAGAGAAGATATGGGATTGCTCATAGCCACATAGCAAGTAAAGTGTGAAGTGCTGGAGGCTATTACCCTAAACACTGTACTGTAACTGTTTCTACTTAACATGTGTCACTACTAATACTGTATAAGCACATCTATTTACTCCAATTTTTATTATTCCTATATTTGTGGTGATTTTGATCACCACCACAACAAATCTAGCTAATGTGATTATGCTTAATATCTCGAGCACTCCCTTTAATAGAAGGGAGTCTGCCCAGGTCCTATAAAATATTTAACTTCCTATTAGAGAAGATCATGGTCTCTAAGGCTCTACCAACCTGAAATACTTTTGCAAATGACTCAGTATTTATAAGCAGATGGTAAGTTTTCCATCAGGGCCAGGACTGGAGTGAGGTACCCAGGAAACAGCACGTAAGGAGGCACTAACTCCTGACCCTATACTTGCTCAACTCCAAGAGTCAGCACTTCCTTAAATTTTGTGCTTTGAGCACCTAGCTTGCCTCACCCTAGTCCCAGGCATGTTTTCTTATTCTTTCTTCCTGGAGATTAAGGACCTTCTCATGTGTTTTTTTCCCCCTAGCTTTATTGAGATATACTTGACTAATCAAATTGTAAAACATTTAAAGTATACAATGTGATGATTTGACATATGTATATAGTGTGAAAGGATTCCCCTACTCAGTTAATTAACACGTTTATCACCCTACGTATTTACTTTTTTTTTTTTTTTTTTGGTGGGAACATTTAAGTTCTACTCACTCAACAAATTTCAGTCATGCAGTGCAGTGTTATTAACTATAGTCACTGTATTATACATTAGATTCTCAGACCTTATTCATCTTATAACTGAAAGTTTATACCCTTTTACCAACCTCTCCCTATTTCCCTCACCTTCATGTACTTCTACAGCATCTGAACTTACACTGTGATAGCATTTTGCCCTTCTGGTCTATGTTCCTAGCTGCTTAAGGGTGGGGACAAAGTCTGTCACCTTCACAATTACATCTCCTTCACTTAGCACATAGTAGGTGTTCAATAAACGTTTTCCAAATGAATTAAGAGAAATTCATTCAGGAACATACCCTAGGGAGCTGGTTACATTAAGACAGAAGGACATTTTCCCTATCCTTGGAGCTCAAAACCCCCAAAGGGAAAGACATAAATCAAATCATCACACAGGAGTGAGATATGTTCTCTGATAGAGGCATAGTCAGGAGTCTCTGAGAGCACAGAGGAGGGAATAAGGACAACCATCTGGGAGATGTGGGGTGTGGACCCAAAGCTTGAGTCTCTTCTACCCATCCCATCAGCTTCTTCCCTGCATTCAGGTCTGCAGGGCGTCATGCCGATTCTCTGATAGCAAACAGGCGGGGATGGAAGAGTCATTTCTGAGCAGGAATTACCTCATGAGGCAGCTGGGGAAGGGGGACAGGGAGAAGGAAGAGTTTGTTTTCTTTTCTTTTTTTTTTTTTTTTTTTTTTTTTTGCGGTACGCGGGCCTCTCACTGTTGTGGCCTCTCCCGTTGCGGAGCACAGGCTCTGGAAGCGCAGGCTCAGCGGCCATGGCTCACAGGCCCAGCCACTCCGCGGCATGTGGGATCCTCCCGGACCGGGGCACGAACCTGTGTCCCCGGCATCGGCAGATGGACTCTGAACCACTGCGCCACCAGGGAAGCCCAGGAGTTTGTTTTCTAACAAATTAAATTTGGCATGCTGTCAGGACACCCACGCGGAGTATTCTCTGGATAGCGTGAACTCCTGAGTCTGGGGTTCAAGAAAAAAAAAAAATCAGGGATAAAGCTGTAAATTTGGAAGCCATAGCATAAAAGCAATATTTGAGACTTTGGGGAAAAGTGAGATTGCCTATTAGAGAAAAGAGAGGAGAAATATACTGAGAGGAATGGACAGAATGTGTGGTGTCTATTTATAATCACTATGCTCCAAAGTAATATCCAGCCTTTCTGTGTAGGAAGAGTCTGTCTTCAGAAATGCCAAAGCCCTCTTTTGGTCAGAGTTGTCACTTGGCATGATAGCTGACACCTCCTTCAGTGGGAACACATATAGGGCTATAACATAAAAACTAAGGGGATAAGCCTGGATTATATTGCTATCAGGGGGGACATAGCCTTTTTTAAATGAAGAAAAAGTGTTCTCTGGTTTTTCAGAAGGTAGAAATATTTGTAAAATTTCATATGAAAAAGACTGGTGTTTCTTGTATTTTAATTGCCCCTCTCTCAGACCCCTGTGATAGCAAAATGTTGTTTTTTTTATGAGGTTTTTCTCCAGAGTACTAAATCTTGATATAATCAATACTATATATGTTAACTATCTTCAGGCTGTCTGTAGTAAGTTTGAATTATTAGATTCCTCTGAGGTCTAGACTATTTTTCTCTCAGCTGTCACTTAGCATTTATCCATCTATAGTATATAGATGTTTTACAGGAATAGTTCTGGGTACATAAATAAATTATGTGGCTGGTGGCAAAGCTTGGTTGTTATACTAAGGCTCCAGTGTATTATATTTAATAATCCAAACTGTGATAAAAAGAGAGAAAGAGAGAGAAGGAGGAAGACTGTTCCTCTCAGCCCTCACTGGTACCTTCTGGAAAGGGCCAGAAAAGACCCTCCATACTGGGACTGTGTAACGAGTGAGACTCTCACATCATGGGCACACAGCACCTTGGGGAAGAAAAGGTGCTCTACTGATAGAAAGTCTATTAATTAAACACCTCAGTGAAACAGTTTCAGAAGCTACGGACAACCAGATTAATCATGCTATTTTTATTTTTACAAATGCTTTTTGAGCATTTATGGAAAAAAATGTAGATTCTCCCCAGCCTCCTCTTCACTTTCCCTCCCTCCCTGCCTCTACTTTGCTCCACAAAGGATGGGGAACAGCTGAGATGAGAATGCACATGTTAAAAAAGTAATGAAATTGAAAATTGAGATCAGGGAAAATAAAAGTAAATGTTCAATAACAGGGAAAGGAAAAATCCAAATTCCAAGATGATAAGGGTCAGTCTACTTACTGCAGTTGAGCTTCAGATGGGGTCTGAATTTTCTGGAAGTTGAAATAAACCAGAAGACATGAATGGCTGCATAGTTCTTACTATTAAAAACAAAAAAGGAAGTTTCTCAGGAGAAGCAAAATTATCCCATCCTAGGATTTTTTAAAGTCTTAGGTGAATACCAGACATTTAAAATTTTCATTTAATCCTCACAAGAAGTTAGGTATTATTTTAAATGGCTCACAGTTGAGGAAGTTGGGCACAAACACATAAAACTGTTCAAAGTTGTACTGGTGCTAAACATCGGTGTTAGGATTCAAACCCAGGTCATCGGATTCTTATTCTGGTTCCAGAATGTTACTGCTGTTTTCATAGCTTTCCCTCCCCCGGGAAACTCTAGCCCATCCTACTTTATAGCATAGAGGCATTCCTGAAAATTCTTTGTGAAATCAATCAATCTAGCAAATATATGTGTGTGTGTGTCTATGTATATATATCTGTATGTATATATTGCTCATATATGTATATGTTATATACACATGTATGTACATATATACATACATAGTTATATATTGCAAATCATAGTTTTCTTTGACAGGATTCATGATTCTAGAATGTTTTATCTCATAACTGATATTCATTTCACAGTAGTAACTTTTAAGCTTTTCTTTAACCTACAAATTGAAGGCAGTAGTTTTCAACATTTTCATTGGCAATGACACCCTCTTTTCCATGGAAATTCTCCACAGAACCTCAGAGACAGGAACAGATTGCAGTGGAGCTGCTCTGGAGGAGCCCTGGCTGGGACAGAGTGGGTTGGGAGGAGGACAGAACCCTTAAACACAATGTAAAACCAGTGCCTTTAGAATTTACAGTA
Source organism: Neophocaena asiaeorientalis asiaeorientalis (assembly GCF_003031525.2). Lineage (NCBI taxonomy): Eukaryota > Metazoa > Chordata > Mammalia > Artiodactyla > Phocoenidae > Neophocaena > Neophocaena asiaeorientalis. The sequence goes on along the minus strand of NW_020174046.1, from coordinate 4,174,507 downwards.
CAAGGAGCCGCCATGTTTACTGTCTTGTTTAATTGTTTAACTTGTGGTTTAAAACAATCCTATGGGGTAGATTGGTCTAGAACTTCCCTTATTTTAAAGGTGAAGAAATTGAGGCTCCTAGTTAGTGATGTGTAATCGACTGGTGTTTGTGTTTACTGCCTGATCGCCTGGGCCTAGAAGACAAGGAAAACGACAGGGCAGTGTGAGAGGCTGAGAGCAAAGAGCAAGGTGCTTCCTAGTTGCGTATCTTGGAAGTCCTGTCTCACTTGTCAGTAGCCCTAAAGCAGAGCGTGGGAGAGCCCACAGATTGCTGGTGAAACACGCTACGGTTTAGCCAAGAGTTAATGTTTGTTTCACCTTCTGAAATCATGTTTCCTAACCTCCTTGAATGAATAAAAAGTTAGGGAGGGAGTCTTTTAAAATGAGATAGAGGAACCGAAGAGATATTGTGGTCATGTAGAAAAAGAGTAAAATAGGATGTAGAAAATCTCTTCATTCCAAGTGCTTTGCAAGGAGGCTATACAGTTATGCTCCTCTATTTTACCTGGATTTGCCTTTCCCTTTGAAATAAACACTGACATTTCTTGCTCTCTTTTAAAAAACTTCTATTATAAAAAATTCAAATACATACAAAAGTATTTAGAAAGAATAGTGTAAAAATTCTCACATACTCTTCACTTGCCTTCAGTGATTGTACACTCATGACATTTTGTTGCATCTGTATGCCCCCCACCCTGGATTATTTTGAAGCAAATCTTTGACATGACTGTATTTCATCTGTCAATGTAACAGGGAAGCCCCTTAATAGAGGAGATGTCATGGTTCAAAATGGTCCCCGCTCAAAGGGTTTCAAGTTCTACCTTCTCAATGGAGAGAAGGGTCTGGACTAAGGGACTGTTCTGCTGCCGTGATCACAAGTGGTGATTCTGTTACTGCTCTTGATCCACAAGAGCACAGGATCCACACTTAGCCAATTTACTTCTGTTTTTTCACATTTGAGAAGAACAGAGACTTGTCTCTCCCAGACTAAATAATGTCTGAACATTCATCCTTCAGGAAGGCAGAACTTGGTGACTGTGCCTGCAGTGTACCTTTGACTGCCACCGTATGCTCTCCTGCCACCTCTGATTCTGTTAGCTGAATACCATGGTGTAAGAGCATTTATTGCCATAATCTAGAGGACGTCCCTCTAAGTGGGGTCCACAGGCTCTTACAAGGTCCATGGGTGGGCTTTGGGAGGTCTGTGGTCCTCCTGAAATTATGTAGAAAATTTTGTGAGAATGTGTGATGTACATTTTTAGAGGGTCTCCAGCCTTTATCAGCTTCTCAAAGGGGCCTCCGAATCCCCTGAAATATTAAAATTGTGGCACTAAGCTTTGAACCTGTGCACAGAGAGAAACATTAGTTATTGTAGTGGATCACAGTGAGGAGGTCCACGAATGTGGGGATGGTCCAACTGGAGGAGCATGAAGCCAAACAAAGTCCTGCAAATGTTAACAGAAGGGATAGAATTTTGGTTTTTATCTAGATGTCTTGTAGATATCAGGGAGGGGCGGAATTGCAGCCAGTACTTGACGAACTGTTACTTAAACTGCCATGTGGACATTCAACCTCATAGGACACAGACTCTAAAGGGCACTTGAATGCCATGGTGAACTAGTTAATGCTTCCAAAGACCACAGTGCTCACTGGGTCCCAAAAGGCCAATTTTTCTATTTATCTGTAAGAAGTGGGTATGATGGTACAGGACACTGTAAAATAGAGGCAGATAAGTGTTGAGTTTTTATTCAGAGATTGTCAAGATGATTTTAATCCAAATATCTTATTAAATGCTGTAAATTCCAAAAATGGCCACGATCCTTCACTGTTCTCTGGTCCATAACCTTTATAATGTGACTTTGCAGCCCCTCCCATCAAAAGGTAGAATCTTTTTACCAACTCCTTGATCCTTCACTGGCTTTGTGACTTGCTTTGGCAAATAAATGCAGTGGAAATAACACGTTTTCAGTTCCAACTCAAGTCTCCAAGAGGCCTTGCGTACCATGTTTTTGTTCTCTCTCTGGAGCCCCCTGCCTCTGTTTACAATGCTAGCTTGCTGGAAGGTGGCCAACTACATGCTTCAGAGATGTGTCAATTCTGATGTCCTAGCAGACGTCCCACATGTGGGAAGGAGCCCAGACAGTATCAGTAAAGCCTCTGACCCGGACATTCTCCACTGCCGCTGATTAAAGATGCATGATAACTGAGCTGAAACCTGAAGAAACATCCAGTTGATCCCAGACTAAGTTTCTGACCCTCAGAATCATGAGCTACTTAAATGGTTTCTGTTTTAAGCTATTTCGTTTGCAGGGAGGGGTACTTGTTACACAGCATTAGTTAAGTCATACCCTGGGAATCACTTCTATTCAAAATAGAACCACATTCTTAGATTTGAAAGAGATTTCAGTGCCTCGGAATGTTTGACATTGTTACATAAACTTTTATTTGCTTCTTTACCTTGTATTCAAGTGCATGTTCTTTTTTAAAAAATTTTTTGTTGCTCTCTCCTTCTCTTCCCTTTGAATGGGAAGTGTCACCGTTAGTCACATAAACTGACTTCTCTAATTTTGTTCTTCCCCTATCTGTGCACTAGGAATTTTCACCTGCTGTAGGATGAAACAAATTTGGATAGGCAGGTATTCTTCCAAATGCATTGCTCAAGCCAAGAAGCCAGCTTTGAAAAACTAAACACTAAAAATACATGTGTGTGTGTGTGTGTGTGTGTGTGTGTGTGTATACACACATATATATATAATGTATTAATATGTTTGTTTATTTTGCTGAAGCTTCCCTTCCCCGGGGCATAATTTCAAAGTCATTTTATTTGTAGAATAACAATTAAGTAAAACTAATGACTGGGAGTGAAAAACATTAATTTATACAGCAAAATATTATCCTAGTGTGTACTTATGATTATCAGTAAAACACTGATTAAAATGGAAGGATGATAGTAGAACCAACACCTTAGTCTCTTCATTCTAATAATAGTGCTTTTATGTAGGGATTGAGTCTATAGATTTTGTGTCATATTTGAAGGTATTTGAGGCCCCAAAAGACTAAGAACCACTGATTTAGTACAAACTGCTTTCACAATTTATTACTAGGTGTTTGAATAAATTTACCTTTTCCTATGTTGACATAGCTGCAGCTTTTGTCTGTGTAGAAAAAGAGAGAATTTGGCTATATCTTCCTGCTCTCATTGTTAAATAGTTGAGAAGGCACCTACAATTGCCTTTACTCACCCACAGATGTCTCTCTGAATACAAACAAGATGAAGAATGACTTGTAGATATTGGTCCCGGAGTCTGAAAGCATCATGAACGCACACAATGGAGAGAAATGCAGATGGAAAAAGTGAGGTTCAAATAGCAGTAGTGATAGAACCCCACTGAAGGGGAAAGGATGAAGTGTGTCTCAGCAGGTCGAGGACACAATTACCCATCTTTATGCCTCATCTCAGATAAATGGGGGACGCAGTCTGCAGGTCTCACTTATATCTTGTTCAGGTTTTTTCTTAGCTAGACCCCAGTTTGATTCCATGCTTAATATCCCATTGAGAAAGCCAAAAACATACCTTTGTATTTTTATGCTTCTATACCCTTAGGAGGGAAACCCTGAGATGAAGTTGGATGTACACAGGGAATAATAAACACCTGTAAGGGCTTCCCTGGTGGTGCAGTGGTTGAGAGTCTGCCTGCCGTTGCAGGGGACACGGGTTCGTGCCCCGATCCGGGAAGATCCCACATGCCGCGGAGCGGCTAGACCCATGAGCCATGAAAAAGAAACACCTGTAGAAGATGCGAGGCTAGGGATGCAGGATTGGGCAGAGAAAGTCTTCAGACAGCATTGCTGATCAGACACCTGTGAAAGGAAAGTTGGAAGGTAGCAGGCTTGGGAGGTAGAGCTTCATACCATGATGCAGATCGGAAAGTTCCACCAGTTCAAAGGAAGCTTTAGTGTAAAGTCCCCTCATTAGAGGAATCCGGAACTAGGCAGACATAGCCAAACCTAGCTCCCTTTTATACTCAGTCATCAAAAAGGGGCTGTCTGAGGGGATCATGACCTTGAGTTGAAAGCAGAGACAGATCCTGAAACTCTACTTCTTGAAGCTGAAGGGCAAGTTCATTCTTGACGGGGGAGCCGAGGGATACACCTGCACAGCTGCCACAGCCCCCTGCCATTTACAGGAATGATGAATGCCTAGCCATTTCTAAAAAGTCTTAAATAATTCAAGTAAATTAACAAATAATTACCTTGCCCAAGGATTATTTAAAATGACAGAAGGAGAAATTGTGTGTGTGTGTGTGTATGTGTGCATGTATGTGTGTTTTAACTGTGATAGGGAGGTTGGAAAAAGAGAAATTTTAAAAGATGCAACATGGCATAGTGGAAAAAGAAGATTAAATATAGATGTGTGTCATGACCCCTTCAGGTTTTTACCATTCTTTCAGCAAACATTTATGAAGACCTTCCTGTATTTGAGACCTCACTAGGAAATGGAAATGTTGATGTGAAAAACATAATTCCTACATTGAACTTCACAGTCTAACTGAAGTTACTTAAAAGTCAGTAGTTAGAAAACAAAGTGCTAGAGACTCTAATCATCACATAAGCTTATTCTCCTTGCCGTCATCCTTGTCAACATTAGCATGCTTATTGAGTGCTTGCCAAGAGCTAGTTCTTTACTAAGCCTTCTAAATGCATGATCTCATTTAAACTTCCTATAAAAACGTCATCAGGTAGTTCAAAATATTTGTTGAAAGAAAGAATAAGAGGAGGAGGAATTTCAGTGAAGGGAGGAAGAGCCTTTCCAGACAGAGGGAGTAACATAGGAAGGCAGAACAGGAGAACTGTCAGATTCATGGTCAGCTTCCGTCTACCCATAATTCCTTGTGTCTGAAGCATAAATTCCATACTGATAAGGAGTGCAGAGTAAGAAAAAAACGGGCAAAAATGGGAAATGAGGCAGATCCTGAAGAACTTTGGGTGCTAAGCCATCATATTTACCTTTTGTGCTGAAAATTATGACGAACCACCAGAGGAATTAAAGCTTTAGCTTCCCGCCTCTCCTCCTGGGTACGCGGGCCTCTCACTGTTGTGGCCTCTCGCGTTGCGGAGCACAGGCTCAGGACGCGCAGGCTCCGGACGCGCAGGCTCCGGACGCGCAGGCTCAGCGGCCGTGGCTCACGGGCCCAGCCGCTCTGCGGCATGCGGGATCTTCCCGGGGGCACGAACCCGTGTGCCCTGCATCGGCAGGCGGACTCTCAACCACAGCGCCACCAGGGAAGCCCTCCTCCTGCGTAATCTTACACTCATCCAGCTCTCAGGATTTTTATGCGTTGCTATAATGGGATGTCGGCAGTGAGAACATTAGACACTGGTGCCATATAGTGCAGCAAGTCTTCTGGCACTGCAACTCCGACATGGGCAATACCTTGTTAGAAATGCTAATTATCCACCCCTAGCCCAGATGTACTGAATCTGACTCTCTGAGGTTGGGGCTCAGGGATTTGCACTTAACAAGCTCTCCAGGTCACCCTGATGTGCAAGTTTGAGAAGCTCAGCTCTCATCAAGAGCTATTTAAAGTGCAGTGGTCTGCTCTCACAGATGCTGCCTGTGAACTGTTTCTGGCTCTCTTAAGCAGGTCTGGACAGAAACTGAGGGTGCTCAGAAATCATTAAGCAACTCAACGGAAAGATCTTAACGTTGGGTGACTATTATTAAAATGGTTTTGCATTTTGAGATGTCTTTTTAATTTCACTTCCCTGAATACATCTTTAATGATACTTTACAAAAGTCACTATCTGTGATAAATTGGACACACACAAATTGGCCCTCTGCATCACAGAAGGGCCAATTTGTGGTTTGTGAAAGTGAAGGTTTGTGTGCAGTTAGCCATCATGGCTCTTTCCATTTTTTTCAGTTTGGGTGCCCTGTAGAGGACATTGAACATGCCACTTTGGGAAGGTAAATGTTAACTTATCTTTTGTACCTTGTGCATGCCATTATCATTCCCCAAGGCCCCCTGATTTCCTGATTTGGGGCCACTTGACAAACGAGCCTATTTTTCCTGAGATGCTGTTGCTAAGGAGCAACTTGCTTCGTTACCAGCTTTCACTGTTTTCCAGTTGTGTACAGACCTAGAGATTAAACAATAGATGAAAGAGACCAGAAGGAAGGCATTTTACTGCAATATGTTTTGGTGGTGTTATCATAAACAATTTCTGAATTGGCCTATTGAAACAGAAAAACGTGGGGATAATTCTCACATTGTAAAGCTACCCAAAGTATTTAATTTTCATGGAAACAAAATACCCTTTAAAAATATCATTAGAAGTCTGTGACAGTGCCATATAATGCTTCCAAGCTTTCTTTGGGAGCCCTTGTGCTTTATAGTTTTGAGGGGGAGTTTATAGTACTTTTTTGCTTTTAAAATAGACATTGAGCTGTTTTCAAAAGGGAAAAGAATTTCCTCAATAGAAAATAATTAAGTAAAATAAATGAATCCCTTACTTGTTACACCAAAAAAATCCATAAGGGTGATCAAAAGATGATTTAATGATGGAAGCTGACTTAAGTTGTTATGGCAACTACAATCTGAAAGTACCTGGTTGTGCGTGTGTGTTTTATTTTCCTCTCTTCTCTCTTTTTTTAAGAAAGGGGGAAAAAAAAGTTGTTTTCCATCTGGTTTAATCAGAGTGTTAAAATACCAACGTCAAAGAAAGGTATCTAAAAAGCATAGTTTCACATCTGTTTCAAGTCTAGTGATATTTCACCTTAACAAGGAATAAATACAAATGTAGGCAAATGTCTTTCAGGAGGCAAGAATATGGTTATACATTATCATAAATTGCTAAATAATCTTTTAAAGTATTTTAGGCTGTTATTTTTTAACCTGAATTATGGTAGCTAGATTCATCTTGTCTTTTCCTTTTTTTCCCCCCACTTGAACGTGGAATTGTGGTTGCAGTGAGGTTTGGAGGTGTTGCTGATGGCCCCCCTTCAGTAGCCTCTGTCAATTGTCTATGTAACAGTTTCTCTCTTCTTTTGTGTTCCAGTTAAAAAGAAATAAGGTATCTTTCTTTGGAATGGAAACTTTAAAAATATGTATCTTTAAACAGTAAGAATTACCTAAAAGGGTTTATTTTTATCTACTTGCTGCAGTCAGCAGCTATTTACTATCACAACATTCTCCTTATCATTACATATTTTGAAGGTGAAATTATTATGGAGTATACATTGCTCCCAGATAATAAGGGCAGCTGCTACCAGAATAGCTCCATTGGAATTCACCTCTTCAGCTAGAAGAAACATTTAGTAAGTAGGGAAGCATTGGTTTTGCTTTCTTTTGAAAGCAAGTTATGGATCCTTAGGAGTGACCCCACTGAGGTGATGCCTGCTGCCTTGTTGTTCCAAACAGTAATCCAATGAGATGTTTTAGTACCTTCATAAAAAGAGGTATTGATCCAACTTAAGCTTCTAATAGATTCATTTCATATGTACTCTATCCTGAGGAATCTTTTATCTGTAAAGAAGTTAATCTACAGAAAAGTGTCTTTGTGGCTAGTTGTAGTTATACTTAGCTAGGAGTATTGGGAAGGATAATGTCACGTTTAATACAATCAAATGATGCGGCTGATCCATGATCAATGGGCACTTTCATTCTGAGTTACTCTGCTGATATCCAATAAAAAGAGGTTCATTAAAGGGAGAGCTGAATGTACAGAAAAAGGTAGTTAACTGATGATGAGGATTTCCTTTAAATCTAGTCTCCCTAGGTGAGTACCAATGTAAGTCATTATTTATTAACATTAAGAATTTATATCAAATAAGTGGGTGTGTTGGAACAGGCTATATAAATCAACTGTAATCGAAATGGGTAATTACTCTTGACACACATTAGAATTTGGAGTCTCAGCTTCCTTGGGAACAGGACCACTTTCCGAAAACAGAACTTCATTTATAAAGAATTAGCTAATATATGCAGTGAAGTAGTAAATACATAGTAAACCATATAATTAAAAATCTTGAGATTTATATACCACCAGTAAACCATGAGTTACTTGGACCCTAACTACTAGAATTACTCAACTTTTACCAGGCACAATTGCCAGGTCAGAAATATTTTCCAAAAGAAGCTGAGAATTTGTAAACTCACTGTGGTAGTCTGTATTTATCAGGATAAAGACACTAGATTCACAAAGCTGTCTTTGACAAAAATTAGATTAAAAATTACTGTTCAGTAGAGACCAAGAAGGCTAACTGACTTGGCCTTTTAACTGTTAGCCTGCTAGCAGTGGCAAACCTAGAAACCCAAAGCAACATATCTTAGAAACCAACTCTCAGGAACCCTAGTCTTCTCTGAAATTCCTCATTAAACTAATTTCTCTTCATTTGAAGTCATGTTTGTGTGGAGGAAAATTGTTTCTGATTTTCTTAAGGTAATAGTAAGTGATTATTATCCTAAGGAAGGCAGGCCTTTTTTTAAAATTTAGAATTCTTTTTTTTTTTTTCTGAATTACCCAATAAAGGGTTCTTTCTTGTTTGTATGTCCACTCTGAGGTAAATTTGCAAGCCCAGAGTGCTTGCTGAGAGAATACTCTTGGGTTATTTTTATGCCTGGGTACCCTAAGATAGTCCTTGGAAGCTTAGGACAAAACATCCCATATAGGGGCAGTGTTGCTGTATAACAAAGTACCCCGATACATACTGAAAGCGATACATATTTATTACCTTATACTTCTTGGAGGTTGGAATTCAGAGGTAGCTCAATTGGTTTGGGATTGTGGTCAAGAAGGTAGCTGGAGCTGTGTAATCTGAGGCTTGACTAGGTCTGGAGCATCCATTTCAGAGATGGTCACTTGCATGGTGGATGACAGGCAGACTCTGCTCCTCGCTGGCTATTGTCCGGAAGTTTTAGTTCCTCTCCACGTGGGCCTCACCACAGGGATGCTTGAGTATTATCATGATATGATGACTGGCTTCCTTCCCTCAAGGGATCCGAGAGAAAGACAAGAAGAAGAAAGCATATGCCTTTTAAGACCAAGTCTCAGAAGCACACATCATCATATCTGCCACATTCTACTTGTCAGAAGCAAGTTGCTAATTACAGCCCACATTCAAGAGGAGAGGAAGGAATTAGTCTCCACCTCTCAAAGAAAAAAGTAGCAGTAACTTTTAGGTTGTAGTTTAGAGTCGCCACAAACTATAATTAGCTGGAACTCTCTGATTCCTGTTTTCAAGAAATTGATCTTGAGATCTGAGGAACACACAGATAGCCTCAGAAGATACCAAGAAGATATAGAAGCCAAGAGTTAGCAGAAGTCTTGAGACAGAGAAAACATACACAGCACAGATGGTGAGGTGGTGGGCTGACAACCACTGATCTGCTTTTTGTCAGTATAGTTTTGCTTTTTCTAGAATTTCATATAAATAGAAACATACAGTATGTAGTCTTGGGTCTGGCTTCTTTCAATTAGCATAAAGATTTGGGATGCATCCATAATGTTGCATGTATCAGTAATATTTTTCTTTTTAATCGCTAATTAGTAACTATTATATAGATAAACTACAATTTGTTTATCTATTCACCAGTTAAACATTTTGGTGGTTTTCATTTGGGGGTTATTATCAATTAATCTGCTATGAATAGTTGAATCTGACTCAGTGAACATATGTTTCCGTTTCTCTTATGTAAATATCTGAGAGTAGAATTGCTGGGTTTTGTGGTGAGTATATATTTAACTTTTAAACAAATCGCTAAACTGTTTTCCAAATGGGCTGTGCCCTTTCCTTTCCCAGCAGCAATGTACGAAATTCCAGTTGCCCCACATCCATGTCAACATTTGATGTTAGAAATCTATTTTAACTTTGGCCATTTGAGTTTGTTTTAATTTGCATTCTTTATATAACCAGTATATTGAATATATTCATGTGTGTGCTTAATTTGCTAGGCTGCCATAACACTGTAACACAAACTGAGTGGCTTAAACAGCATAAATTTATTTTCTCACAATTCTGGAGACTAGAAGTCCAAGACCAAGATGTCTGCAGCGTTAGTTTCTTCTGAGGCCTCTTTCCTTGGCTTGAAGATGGCTGTCTTCTCTTTTCTGTGTCTTCACATGGTCTTCCTTCTATGTATGCTGTGTCTTAATCACCTCTCCTTACAAGGATACCAGTGAAATTTAACTAGGGCCCACCCTAATGACCTCATCTCTTTAAAGACCCTATCTCTAAATACAGTCACATTCTGAGGTACTAGGAGTTAGGTCCTCAACAAAGAATGAGGGGACAAAAGTCAACACATAACAGTGTGCTTACTTGCCATTAATATATATTATCTGAAGTGTCTGTTCAAATTTGTTGTTTATTGGATTTTCAAAAATTAAATTGTAAGAGTTTCCTCACATATTCTAGATAAAAATCCTTTATTATATATAAAGTCTGTGAATATTCTCTCCACGTCTGTGGCTTGAGTCCTCATTTTCATAATCATACCTTTTGAAGAACAAGTTTTAAATTTTGATGATATCTCCTTTGACTTGTTTTGTTTTTTTTTGTTGTGGTTTTTCATGGTTTGTTCTTTGTGTCCTAAGAAATCTTTCCCTATCCAAGGTTGCAAGTCTTTTTTCTGGTTTTCTTCTGGAAGTTTTATACTTTTGGTTCCTATATTTATGACTAAGATCCATTTTAATTATAGTGTGAGGTAAGTATTGAGGTCTGTTTTATACATACATATTCTAGTATCACTTGTTGAAAACACTATCCTTTCTTCGTTGGGTTGCATAGTGAATTTTGTTGAAAATCAGTTGACAATGTGTGGGTTTCAGTATCACATTGCAATGGTTACTGTAACTTTGTATTGAAATTTGATGGTCTGGGCACTCCAGCTTTATTCTTCTCTCTCTCTCTCTTTTTTTTTTTTTTTTTTGCGGTACGCAGGCCTCTCACTGTTGTGGCCTCTCCTGTTGCGGAGCACAGGCTCCGCACGCGCAGGCTCAGTGGCCATGGCTCACGGGCCCAGCCGCTCCGCGGCATGTGGGATCTTCCCAGACTGGGGCACGAACCCATGTCCCCTGCATCGACAGGCGGACTCTCAACCACTGCGCCACCAGGGAAGCCATATTCTTCTCCTTTAAAAATTGTTTTGGCTATTCTAAGTTCTTACATTCCAAATAAGTTTTAGAATCAGCCTAACAATTTCAACAAAAAATCTTGCTGGGATTTTAGGTGGTATTTTGTTGAATCTGTATATCAATTTGGAAAGAAATGACATCATAACACTATAGAGCATTGCCATCCTTAATCATGGTATATCTCTAAATTTATTTACAACTTCTCTAACTTTCTCAGCAGTATCTCATAATATTCTCTCTACAGATTTTCTAAATATTTTATCTTTAACCCTAAATATTATAGTACTGATATTATTATAAATGATAATTTAACATTTTTAATTTCCAGTTATTTGTTGTTATATAGATATACAACTGACTTGTGTATTAACCTTGTATCTTGCAAACTTGATAAATTTACTTATTAGAGCTAATATCTTTTTGTAGATACCTTCAGCATTTGTGAAAACTATGTCTTTGAAGAAAGCCAGTTTTACGTCTTCCTTCCTTCTGCCTTTTATTTTTTTCTTGGCTTTGTTGCCCTTGCAAGATCACAGTGTAATATTCAGTGTAAGTGATGCATTTGGATATACTTGCCTTGCCCCTGATTTTAGAAGGAGCAATTCTTATACCATTGAGTATGTTATAGGTTTTTGTAGTTGCCCTTTATCAGAGTGGAGAAGTTCCCTTTTATTTCTAGGATGTTGAGAGTTTGTCATGAGCGGGTACTGAATATTGTCAAATGTTATTTCTGTATCTCCTGATATGATGATATAGTTTTTCTCTTTTAATTTGTTTATGAGTTCCTGTTGTTGGATTTTAAAATTTTAAACCAACTTTGAATCTTTTGGATAAATCCCACTTGTTATGATGTACAATCCTCTTTTTATATGTTTTTCTTAAGGATTTTTTTTACTTAGTCCTTTAGTGATATGACGAGAAAATTACAGCCTAAAATCTTTATGTGGTTTGATTACAGGGTAATTCTCATTGTAAAATAAGTTAAAGGGCTCCCTTTAACTTATTTTCTGGAAGACTTTGTGTAGAATTGGTTTCCTTTCTTCCTTAAATATTTGTAAGAATTAACCAGTGATGTCATCTGGGCCTGATGGGTGTGTTTTTTTTGTTTGTTTTTTTGGTTGGAAAGTGTTTAATTGCTAATTTAATTTTCAAAATACATTTAAGGCTATTCATATTAACTATTTCTTCCTGAGTAAGCTTTGGTGGTTGTGTTTAAGGAATTTCTCCATTTCATCTATGTACTTAAATGTGTTAACATAAAATTATTCAAAATATTTTCTCTTATCCTCTTGACGTCTGTGGTATCAGTAGTAGTGTCCCCTCTTTCATTCTGATATTTTTCCTCATCAGTGAGGCTAGAGGTTTACCAATTGCATTAACCTTTTGGAACCAGCTTTTGGTTATTTTGCTCTTTCTCAATTGTTCTTCTGTTTTTCTCTTCACTTATTTCCATTCTTATTTGTATTTCTTCCCTCAATCTGTTTATTTTGGGTTTAATTTGCTCTTTTTAAGTTTCCCATAGTTGAAGCTTAGATCATCACTTTGAGGGCACTCTTTATTTCTAATATAAGCCTTTAATGCTATAGATTTCCTTCCTCTTACTACCTTAGCTTCATGCCACAAATTTTATATGCTGTGCTTTCATTATCTTTCAGTTAAAAATATTTTCTAATTTTTCTGGGTTTTTTTCCCTTTATCTCATATTATTCAAAAGTGTATCATCTAATTTCCAACTCTTGGAGATTTTCTGTCATCCTTTATTGCTTTCTATTTAAGTATTCTGGTCAGAGACCATTTCTCATTTTTAAAAAATGAATTCAAACCTTCAGATTTATTGAGTAATGTATCATGACCCATAATATACGTTTTGGTGAATGTTCCATACGTACTTGAAAAGTGTGAGTATTATTGTTTTGGTGGTTAGTGTGATATGCCTTGTAATTTCTTCTTGATAGTCAGATATGATGTACTGGGTAAAAGGAACTGTTGCAAAGGGGGTTTTAGTAATGTGCTGGTAAGGTATAGGGGGAGGGGAAGTGTTCTAGAGTCCTATGATTAGGTCTCAGTCTTTTAGTGAGCCTATGCCTATGGACTACGAGCTTCACAAGTGTTTCGCCGTTTTCTTCTCATTTCTTAGATGGGAGAGGATGGCTAGAGTGAGCTAGCTGAAGTTGGGTAGTTCTCTTCCCCAGGTCAGATGGGCTCTGATAATACACCAGGTTAAGCTCTGGTTAACTAGTCTCCCCTGAGGGCAGGCGATGTTAGGAAGAAGAGTGCTCTGTTTTATTTCAAAGTGGGTTCTCTTCTTCTCCCCCTGCTGGAAGCTCAAGGGGATTTTTCACTGATACTTACTGTGGGAATCTGGTCAAGCTCCTGGAGGAGCTCACAACACTATGCCCACCCCCCAACCACGACCGGTCCCCCGTGAAGTTTTTAACTCTCAGGTTGTCCACTCTGATCCTCCAACACTTTGTCAGTTGCAGTTCAGGTGTTCCTACCCCGGCACTGGTTCCTGTGGTGGTTTCTGTTTGTCAGTCTCTCTGCTCCATTAAGTTGTTACTCTCTGTATTTGCCTGTTGAGCTTTTGAACCTTGGAGGCATAGGTGTTCTCTGTATCCTCTTTTCTTATATAGATCCAGGGAGAGTTGTTGATTTTTTTCAGTCTGTTTGGCTTTTTACTTGTTAGGATGGAATGGTGACTTCTAAGCTCTTTATATGCAAGATTAAAATCTGGCAGGTTTTGAAAAGTTTAGTGAAATTCAAAAACATTTCAAGATACTGTTTGCTAAAACATATTGATATATATTGCACTTAAAATTTATGTTTTACCTACACATGATTTAAAAAAAATATTCATTTGTCTTTGTTCAAATTCATTAGTTCCCTGAGTTATGCAGATCTTCCAAATGTTGGTATATTTCATTATACAATCTCATCACACATAAATTAACCTCAGAAAAACTTCACTGTATATTCATGAGAATGAGAATGGAAAAGGAAGTAATAACATAGTATTATGAAAACAGCTTTGGCCTAGTGGGACCTCTGAAATGGTCTTGAGGATGCCAAGGATTTCAAGACCACACTTTGAGAAGCACTTCTGCATCATCTACAAGGTACGTTTTTATCTTATCACAGTCTCCACTTCATGGGTGATGTTTGTACCCTACAACAGTGTTCTTTCATTTCTTCCCTGAAATCCTTTGTTTTGTTGTCCACATTTTACTTCTAAGCTTGGCAGTGTATTGTTATTTTTGCCTTAAACTATTAGCTTTTAAAGAGAACATAAAATAACTGAAAATTTAAAAAATACATACCAATATATATACCATTTCTGGCACTGCTAATGTCCTTCTGTTGATGGAACTTCCATCCATATCACTTGTCTTTTGCTGAAAGAACTTCCTTAAATATTTCATGTAATGCAGGACTCATAGTCATACACTTTCACAGCTTTTATTTTTCTCTAAAAGTTTTTATTTCACCTTCAACTTTGAAGGATTTTTTTTCTGGGTGAAGGATTCTGTATGATACTTTTTAATTTTTCTTTTTATTATGAAAAAAAACACTTAACACGAGATCTACCCTCTTGGCAAATCTTAAAAATGTACAATCTTACTATCACTCCCTATACATACAATGTGGTACAGCAGATCTCTAGAGCTGATTCATCTTGCTTAACTGAAACTCTATGGCTGTCGATTAGTAACTCCCCGTTTCTCCCTCACCCCAGACCCTAGTAACCACTGTTCCACTCTTTGATTTCATGAATTTGACTATTTTAGACACCTCATAAGTGGAATCATGCAGTATTTGTGTTTCTGTGTCTGGCTTATTTCACTTAGTATATCTCCTCAAGGTTTATACATGGTGTCACATATTACAGAATTTCTTTCTTTTTAAAGGCCGAATAGTACTCCATTGTATGCAAAAACCACATTTTCTTTATCGACTCATCTGTAGATGGGCACTTAGGTTTTTTCCACGTCTTGGCTATTGTGAAGAGTGCTGCGATGAACATGGTAGTACTAATATCTCTTTGAGATCCTGATTTCAAATCTTTTGGATATAAACCCAGAAGTAGGATTGCTAGATTATACAATAGTTCTAGCTTCAACGTGAGGAATCCTTATACTATTTCCCACCAACAGTGTGCAAGGTTTCCAGTTTGTCCACATCCTTGCCAATACCTGTCATCCTTTTCATTTGCTTTATGTATTTTAAAGACACGTCTCTGTTCTTTTCTAGCTTGCATAGTTTCTGATGTGTAGTCTGCTGTTTTACCTTTGTTCCTTTGGCTTCTTTTAAGATTTTCTTTTATCACTGGTTTTCAGCAGTTTGATTATGATATAAGTTGGTGTAATTTTAAGATTTTTCTTTTTAATGTTCGTGGAACTTCTTGCATTTATGGATTTATGTTTTTATCAAATTTAGAAATATTTTAGCCATTATTTCTTCAAATACTTTTTCTGGCATTCTCCCCTCCCCTGGCCTTTTCTCGTCTCGATATCTGGGACTCCAATTTCACATGTGGTAGACACTTCATGCTGTCCCAAGAGCTCACTGATGCTCTGTTCATTTCATGCTGTGTGTTCTATTTTGAATATTTTCCATTACCATATCTTCAAGTCACTAATCATCTCTTCTGCCTTATCTCATCTGCTGTTAATCCCATTTTGTATATTTTTCTTCTTAGATTTCAGGTACGTTCTTTCTCATCTCTAGAAGCTATATTTGGGTCTTTTTTACATTTTATATTTTTCATTATGTGCATGGCTAATACTATATCTTGCACATGTGAAGCATATTACAAATAGGTGTTTTAATCCTTGTCCATTTATCTCTTTCATTTCTGACTATATATGTTTCTATTGATTGATGTCTACCCCAGTTAGAGGTCATATTTTCCTACTTCTTTGAATGCCTAGTAATCTTTTATTAGATACCAGACACTTAGATTGTATTGCTTTACACATAGTGGTATTTTCTTATGGTATGCAGTTAAGTTACTTGGAATTAGTTAAATCATTTTGAAGCCTGTAAGCTTTGTTAGAGAAGGTAAAAAGATGTCTTGAATCTAGTGATAGTTTCCTGCCACTACTAAGGCAGTACATTTTGACAACTCAACCATATGCCTCTTGCTTTTTGATGTTTTTCCACTCTTGTTTGTGGGGTTCCCCCCAATTCTCACTCCTGTATGAGCTTCAGAAATTATTCTGCCATCTTTTCCCGTGATACATTTTCCAGCCTCAAGGCATTTCCTCTCACATGTATGCAGATTAGTACCAAGCCAAAGATGGGGACAACACCCCACCCCCGTGGATCTCTACAGTGCTTCTTATCTGCAGCTTTTTCTTTTCTGATACTTGCCCTCACTCAGCAAAACAGTGAATCGGATTCCTCCTCACTGCAGGATGGCCTGGAAATTGCTTCTGAATAAACTGGGGCAACTCATTTGTTTAAACTCATTTGTTTCCATCTTCCCAGAAATCACAGTCCTGATCTGCCTCTTGTCTGGTATCTGAAAAGTATTTTTTCATGTGTTTTATCTAGTTTTCAAATTACTTAAGGCAGGAAAGTAAATTAGGTCCTTATTTTTCTATGTTGGCCTGTCGTACATGTCCCATCCTAATCATTTTAATTGTGTTTTAAAAGTTTATTATAAATGTCATAATTTTATTGATTTTGTTCCAAATGTTGGAGATTTAAGTTGTTTCCAATTTATCAAAACTCTTGCTTTAATAAAAAAAATTGTTATACATAGATGTTTGAATTAGTGACTATTTTGCTGGGATAGTTCCCCTAGAAGGAGAATTACTACATGAAAAATTTAAGTACTTTTTATGCTCTTGATACACATGGAGGAAGTTGCTTCTTGGAAAGCATGTGCCACTTTATAGGAATTCATACTTATACCAATAGCTAACAATTGAGGAACTAGGTATATGTCCTAGGCAATGTTATAAGAATGTTCACAAATACTGATTTGTTCCATCCTCACAATAGTGAGGGAGACACTACTAGACCCTTGGATGTGGAAACCAAGGCACAAGATTTAAAGACTTAAAACCAAGATTTTAAGTAACAGTTGATACATGATGGGTTGAGAATTCAAACACAGGGTCTCTGCTCTAACTTCTACATTATTCTACCTCCTTACAAGCATTGCTATCATTAAAAATATTTGCAATTAAATACTCACAAAATGGTGTATCATTCTTTCAGTTTGATTACTGGTAGAATTAAAATTTGGGGTGTTTCTTAGTCATTTTATTTTTTCTATAAGCTACCTATTTGTGTCTTTTATCTGGTAGAATATAATGTTTAAGTTGTCCTAAAACAAGAAACCGGAAGAAAACACTCTGGGACCATGAACTTCTAGAAATTCGCTCTGCCATCACAGCAAAAATGACTAAGATTCCAGACTCTAGGGTTACTTTGCAGATAGTGGATGAAATGCCAGATTTGTCACTAGGGTCATTTCTATAGTAAAGAAGACCTAAAAGTTTCTACTCTAGGTGGTCACAGCAAGTTTGTAGAGGGGGTAGCATAGAAGAAGAAAATGAAGGGTTTTCAAATACCCTAAGAGTTAGTGGCTTCAAAGAGAACTTCAAATAGTATCAAGGGGTAGCCAAATCACTCTTTGGAAAACATTTAATTTGAGTACCCTTTGGTCAGTAGGTAACCAAAGATATTCTTTTTAGAGTGTTTTAGTTTTTAAGGCTATATTTATAGTGAATTTTGGCAATTGTAATTATAAGCAATTAGTTTTAGCTTAAAAATAGTCTTGAAGACAACATTAAAGTACTTCAAGTTCTTTTCAGAATCTTTTTCTCGGTACAAATGACACAAGGAAAGCAAATGTTGTAAATGCTTTTACATTGTATAGGACTGGTAAAAATATTCAGCTATAATTCTTAAGGCATTTTTATTCTATAGTAGCAAATTATTATTAACAAAACAAAGTCTTTTAAAAATATATAAACGTGCAGAGTCAGTAATTTTATATGTAATGTAAATTTAGTATGAAATACTGGAGAAACACATGAGCTCTCTTTATTTTTATGCATCTGTAGGCAGAAGATATCTCACTGTTGATTAGGATAGACTAGCTTACCCAAATATGAATGTTGCATTAGCAGTTTAACCCATCACTTACTGAGAATGTACTCTATGCCAAGCTGGATGCTAAGTATTCAGCAGTAAGTGTGAACATGAATTCTGGAACCAGACCACTAAGGCCTCAAATCCTAACTTTGCCATTATTAGCTATGTGACATAGGTCTGTGTGATCTATGCCCCAGTTTCTCTTGGTAAAACAGTGATGATCAATGCTGAGGGCTTCCCCACCCTGGAAAACTTTAAGCATATATGATCTCTAGTGCCTTTTCAAACTCACAAGAAATAAGGGACATTTCCAAGTAAAAAAGGTATTAAGGTTATGCTAGTTATAGAATAAATAGGGGAATGCTCTCTTGTTCATGTCCCTGGGAGAGTTGTGTACAGAGTTGAATCAGCACATTTCATGAGTTTGGTTGAACTTTTCTGTAAATTCTTCAGGCCTAGCTGCTTACTTTGAGAAAAGATAATCAATTATTGATTCAATGTTTCCCAAGAACACACTGTAGCTATAAAGTGTCCTAACAACCCCTGACGTTGACCACTCATTGAGAATTTGTTTTCTAAAATTATATCTGCAACTTTGATGTTTGAACTTAGTAAGAATTAAACTTAGTTCCATTATATGTGGTGTCAATTTTATCCTGGTTTCAAGGTTTTCTTGTTGTCTTTGGCTCACAACATTTTGACTATTTGTGTAGATGTGGATCTCTTTGTGTATATCCTACTTGCAGCTACTTGCTCTTGGATGTGTAGATTAATGTTTGTCATTGTATTTGGAGAATTTTCAGCAATTATTTCTTTGAATATTTTTTCTGCCTTGCTCTTCTCTGCTTCTGTTACTCCCCTTTATACAGATGCTGCTGCTTTTAATGGTGCCTCAGACTTTTCAGTGTCTGTGTTCATCTTTTTTTCTTCGTTCTTTTTTTTCTTTCTGTTTTTCACATTGGACCATCCCTATTGTTTTTTGTTTTTTGTTTTTTTTTTTGCGGTACGCGGGCCTCTCACTGCCGTGGCCTCTCCTGCCGCGGAGCACAGGCTCTGGATGCACAGGCCCAGCGGCCATGGCTCACGGGCCCAGCCGCTCCATGGCATGTGGGATGTTCCCGGACCGGGGCATGAACCCACGTCCCCTGAATCAGCAGGCGGACCCCCAACCACTGCGCCACCAGGGAAGCCCTCTCTATTGATTTTTCTCTGAGTTTTCTGATTCATTCTTCTGCCGGATCAAACCTGCTGAGTCCACCATAGTTAATTTTTCAGTTCAGTTTTTGTATAGTTCAACTTTTGAATGTCCATTTGGTTTTTTTTTGGTAATTTCTATATACTTATTACTATTCTATATTTGATGAATTCTGCTTTCCTTTCATTTTTTTAGGCATGATTGTCTTTAGTTCTTTGCACATATTTCTAATAGCTACTTTGAAATCTTTGTCTGCTAAGTCCAACATATGGGACCCCCTCAAAAGTATATCCATCGCCTGATTGTCTTTTCTTGTTTATGGGCCACACTCACATGTTTCTTTGCATGTCTCACTTTTTCATAAATTAGATATTTTATATAATATATTGTAGAGCCTGTTTCTACTTTTTACCCTGTGACTTGTTATTGTTGCGTATTTCTGTTTATTTAGTGGATTGCTTGTATTAATTCTACAAAGTCTGTTTCTCCTAAGTGTGCAATTTCTGATGTCAGTGCTTAGAATTTTTTTCTCTTCTTTTGAAGTTTGAACCTTGGAATCCTAGTAGTTGCTCCTGGGTCAGCATTGCTTAGTCTTCAGCCATTGACTGATTAGGGATTATGATTAAACCTCCTGAGCCAGTAAGACTTCCATCCATTTCAGAAAGATTCCAAATCTACACTGCTTTTAGCCAGGGATTAACAGCTCTCCAATTGCTGCAGAGTGGATTGACCCTAGAATATGTGCACAGCCTTACACTAGGGATGACTGTAATGTTATCAGGGCCTTTTTGTTGCTGTTATTTGTTTTTTGCTGTCTTTTTTCCTCATGTCATTCCTTGTTAAATTTCTGGTGAGTCTGCTGTTTTGTTTGCTGCTTCTTGCATCCAGTTGCTTTTTCATGGTCTTTATTGGAGGGAGGATGCCTTTAGGCAGGAGTTGGTATGCTCCTTGTTCCAGATTAAGGTTCCCCCCCTCAGACAGTGCTATGGAGCTGACAGTCCTCAACTTGCCTCCTCACTAACCAGAAGCTCTGTTAGATGTGATGGAGCTGAATGGGGAGAGGGGTTAGGGTTAAGGTCTACTTCTCCTAGAGTGACTCCTTTGTCCTAAGAGGGAGCTTGGAGAATGGTAGTCCCATTAACCTAATTGGCATGGAACTTCTGCCCTATGAGCAGATGCTGGGGGGAGAGGATGTGACAATGGAAGCCATAGTCTCTTTGGCCAGCAGCTCATGGCTTGATGTGTCTGACTAGGATAGAGCCTTTACACTATGAGTGGGAGCTGAATAGACTTGGGAGACCCTATCTGCTTGGCCGCACCCTACTGGAATAGATCTTCTGAAACATCTTGGGGTTGGCTATGGGGGACCCACCACCCCAAGGGAAACCATTGCCTTATAACTGAGAAGTAGCTGGGGAGTTGAGGAGAAGGTAGCCAGTCTCTTCTTGGCCTTGTCCAACCAGAAAAAACCTTCTGAAAAATGTAAGAGGAAGTAGGGGACAGGTGATGGGAGCAGTTTCTGACTCAAATTTCACAGATTACCACTGTTCTTACTGATACTCTATAAAATTTTTTGAATAAATGCTTCTCAGTTTGCTGCCGGTCCTCAGGTCAATTTCTGGAGACTTTAATTAGTTGTTGTTTGACAATTTTTACCACTTTAATCATTCTTTTGCTGGAGAGAGAGTTTGCAAGCTCACACAGCATACATTTCATCTCCTTTATGTAAATTTTTACACTTGATGTTTGATCCCAAGGCTGGGAATTGGGACATTCATTTCTGATCTCATTTCTTTAACCTACTTGTCTCTTCCTTAGTTCCTCCTGTAACCTAGAAGCCTTACTGCAGCTTATTTTTTTTTCCTGTGAGATCGCCCTTAAGATAAAGTCATATAAAAAGAAGCTTTTAGACTTAAAAGCAAAAACCTCCCCCAAAACCCCAAAATAATAATTTAAAAAATTATTTCTTCTTGCAATAAATATTTTTCAGGATGCCCATCATACCCAGAACTGAGAAAGTCCAATTTGACTTAGAATCTGAGCAAGGATGTTGGTTGCTCTAGTCCAGATACAACATTCTCATAAAGCACTGAAATGCTTTCATTCAACATGTAGTGAATCACAGGACATTGTGATTTAGGGAGAATTAATAATTTAAATATTAAACACACTATAATAACAATGATGTAGGCTTAGATAAAATAATAGGTAGATTAATTTTAGCTGAGAGGAGGTGGAAGATAATTTTGAAATGAACTGTGCCAGAAGTGAGTAGATGACTCACTTTTGATGCTCCAGCTCTATAAAAATCCCATCTTCTGACTCAGCTGGCTGGGCATCAACAAATTGGTGACTCAGAAGCAATGAGAAGTGATCATTAGAGGATGAATGGTGGGGCAGATTGACTAAATGAAGCAAGGCTGACCCATGTCATGAAATGGCAGGTCAACTGCTTTTAATGCCACTGTTAGTAGTGACACTAGCATTTCCCCAGACACATAAAATTGAAAAGCAAATCACTTAAATGTTTCTATTATATAATATTTGAAGCATACCACGGTACGTATGTTTAGTAAGAAGTATACCTATAAAATTAACATTTGTACACCAACTACACTTAATAACAAAAACCTTACCATTAGCTTTGCATATACCCTTGGACTACACCCACAGCGGAAGGGATTCCTGAATCTTATTTTTATTACTTATTTGCTTTTTAGATTTTCTCACCTTCAGGTTTTACAAAAAGAGGAACATTCTGTGAAATAAAAATTTTTAACTCAACATTATTTTTATAAGGTTCCATCCATGTTGTGGGTAGCTGTGCTCATTTATTTTTTATATTTATTTTAATTTCTTTTGATATATAATTCATATACCATAAAATTCCCCTGTTTAAAGTACACAATTCATTTGTTAATAAATCCCCAAGACTGTGAACAATTCCCACTACCTAATTCCAGGACATTTTCATCACCACAAAAACAAACAAACAAAAAAACTCTTACCTGTTAACACCCACTCCCAATTTCCTCCTTCACCCAGTCCTGAAAACCACTTTGTCTTTGGATTTTCCTATTTGAACATTTCATATTGTGTCTGGCTTGTTCTACTGACAATAATATTTTCAAGGTTCACCCACGTTGTAGCATGGATCAATATTTTATTTTTTCTTATGGATGAACAATATTCCGTCCTATGGATAACACCACCTTTCTTTATGCATTCATCCAATAATAGACACTTGAGCAGTATTCACTCTTTAGCTATTATGAATAAAGTTTCTATAAATATTCATGAACAAGTTTTTTTTTTGTTAACATCTTTATTGGAGTATAATTGCTTTACAATGGTGTGTTAGTTTCTGCTTTATAACAAAGTAAATACGCTATACATATACATATATCCCCTCCCTTTTGCGTCTCCCTCCCACCCTACCTATCCCACCCCTCTAGGTGGTGACAGAGCACCGAGCTGATCTTCCTGTGCTATGTGGCTGCTTCCTACTAGCTATCTATTTTACATTTGGTAGTATAGATAAGTCCATGCCACTCTCTCACTTCGTCCCAGCTTACCTTTCCCCCTCCCCGTGTGCTCAAGTCCATTCTCTACGTCATGAACAAGTTTTTCTGTGTGTGGTTATCTATTTTTAATCCTCTTGGGAATATACCTTGGAGCAGAATTGCTAGGTCATATGTCAACTCTCTTTTTAACTTTTTGAGGTAGTGCAAGCCATTTTACAAGATGACTGCATGATTTTCTGTCCTACTAGTAATGTATGAAGTTCCCGATTTTTCAACATCCCTGTCAACACCTTCTTTTCCCCCATTAAAAAAAAAAAAATTATAGCCAACTTAGAGCACGTGAAGTAGTGTCTTATTGTGGCTTTGATTTGCACTTCCCTAATGACTAATGATGGTTACCAGCTGTCCATGTGCTTATTGGTCATATGTGTATCTTTTCAGGAGAAATGTGTATTCAAATCTTTTGACCATTTTAAGATGGGTTACTTTTATTAAAATGATGCATTGTAAGTGCTCATTCTATGTGGTGGTTACTAGAGCCTTATCAGATATATAATTTGCAAATAAAACCCCATTCTGTAGGTTATCTTTTCATTTTCTTGATGGTACCCTTTGACACATAGATGTCCTTAGCTTTGAAGTATTCCAATTTGTCTATTTTTTCCTTTGGTTGCTTGTGACTTGGTTCCTTGTACTTTTGAACTCATCTAATAAATTGTTGCCTAATACAGCATTACAAAGATTTATGCCTGTTTTCTTCTATGAATTTTATAGGTTTAGCTCTTAAATTTGTGACTTTGATCCATTTACTTAGCTGTTATATACGTATGGTATGAAGTAGGGGTCCAAATTCATTCCTTTTTTATTATTATTATTTTTATATTTGGCTCCGTTGGGTCCTTGTTGCTGCACGTGGGCTTTCTCTACTTGTGGCGATTGGGGGCTACTCTTCGTTGCGGTGCACGGACTTCTCATTGCAGTGGCTTCTCTTGTTGGCGGAGCATGGGCTCTTGGCGTGCAGGCTCAGTAGTTGTGGTTCATGGGCTCAGTAGTTGTGGCTCTCAGGCTCTAGAAAGCAGGCTCAGTAGTTGAGGCTCAAGGGCTTAGTTGCTCTGAGGCATGTGGGATCTTCCCAGACCAGGGATTGAACCTGTGTCCCCTGCATTGGCAGGTGGATTCTTAACCCCTGTGCCACCAGGGAAGTCCCCCATATTCATTTTTTTTTTTTTTTACATCTTTATTGGAGTATAATTGCTTTACAATGGTGTGTTAGTTTCTGCTTTATAACAAAGTGAATCAGTTATACATATACATATGTTCCCATATCTCTTCCCTCTTGCATCTCCCTCTCTCCCACCCTCCCTATCCAACCCCTCCAGGCGGTCACATAGTTGTCCCTGGATCCCAGGACTCTGGCAGTGGCGGGCTGCACAGGCTCCCCGGAAGTGGGGTGTGGATAGTAACGTGTGCTTGCACACAGGCTTCTTGGTGGCGGCAGCAGCAGCCTTAGCGTCTCATACCTGTCTCTGGGGTGCGCGCTTTTAGCCGCGGCTCGAGCCCGTCTCTGGAGCTCCTTTAAGCAGCGCTCTTAATTCCCTCTCCTCGGGCACCAGGAAACAAAGAGGGAAGAAAAAGTCTCTTGCCTCTTCGGCAGGTCCAGACTTTTCCCCGGACTCCCTCCCGGTTAGCCGTGGTGCAGTAACCCCCTGCAGGCTGTGTTCACGCCGCTGCCGCCAACCCCAGTCCTCTCCCGGCGCTCCGACCGAAGCCCGAGCCTCAGCTCCTAGCCCCGCCTGCCCCGGCGGATGAGCAGACAAGCCTCTCAGGCTGGTGAGTGCCGGTCAGCACCGATCCTCTGTGCGGGAATCTCCCCGCTTTGCCCCGGCACCCCTGTTGCTGTGCTCTCCTCTGTGGCTCCGAAGCTTCCCCCCTCTGCCCCCCGCAGTCTCCGCCCGCGTTAGGGCTTCCTAGTGTATGGAAACCTTTCCTCCTCCTCAGCTCCCTCCCAGTGGTGCAGGTCCCGTCCCTATTCCTTGTTTCTGTTTATTCTTTTTTCTTTTGCCCTACCCAGGTACGTGGGGTGTTTCTTGCCTTTTGGGAGGTCTGAGGTCTTCTGCCAGTGTTCAGTAAGTGTTCTGTAGGAGTTGTTCCACGTGTAGATGTATTTCTGATGTATCTGTGGGGAGGAAGGTGATCTCCGGGTCTTACTCTTCCGCCATCTGCCCGGAAGAAGTGCCCCCATATTCATTCTTAATGTGTGGATATGCAGTTTTCCCAGCACCATTTGCTGAAAAGACTTCTCCTTCCCCCACTGAATGATGTAGTGGGTTGAATGGTAACACCCCAAAAGATATGTCCATGTTCTAATCTCTAGTTCCTAGGAATGTCACCTTATTTGGAAAAAGGAATCTTTGCATATGCAATTTAATTAAGGGTCCTGAGGTAAAATTATCTTGGATTATCCATGTGGGTCATATATTCAGTGACAAGCATCTTTATAAGAAACAGAAGAGAAGATACAGATGCACAGAGAAGAAGGCAATGGGAAGATGATGCCAGAGATTGGAGTGACGTGACCACAAGCCAAGGAAGCTAGCAACTACCATTCTAAGAAAGGAAGGAAGTTCTCAGATTGGATTCTCCCTTAGAGCTTCCAGAGGGAGTGAGGCCCTGCGAATACCTTGGCACCATTTTTTAGCCCTATATAATAAAGCACGGATAGAGGGGAAATGAGCTACAGAAGGAGAAAATCAGTTTTCAAGAAAAATTTAGAGAAAATACAGAGTAGTAGTGATTTGAAAGTAAGTATTTCTCATTTCCAGTTTCTCTAAAAGGCTCTCAAATTAAGAAATTACTATAGGGTAAAGATCATATCAAGGATATACATATAAGACTCTTCATTAAGGTGCTATAAATATTTAAGGGCATATCTCAAAGAAGCTTTCAGCTAGACAAAACACCTTCTAGGAAATTTAAGGGCATTTTCACATAGCATCTGGACCCTTATTCCAAGTCCAAGAGAACCTATCTTGAGATATTTGTGATATGGTTTCAATCTAATATAGAGAAATTTACTAAGATTCATAGGAATTCTACAAAGTTTATAAGGTAATTATATTAGTACCATCAACTTGGAATAAAAGGGACAGAAATATTTCAAACAAAACAAAAACTATGAGTCCTCAACTAAGAGCAGAAAGAAAGATGAAAAGGTCAAGAAGCAAAATGGATTATTTATTATGGAAAATAAAAGATGACTAAGAGGGGAGTTCCCAGGACCTAGAGGGTGAAGCCAAGTGTCACAGAGAACATTTCTACAAAATAGGACTGGCGCCTAATCAAGACAATGACAACATATGCTTTCCTTTTCCCCCACTTTTTTCCCCAGCTTTATTGAGATATATTTGACATATAACACAGTACAAATTTAAGGTCTATAATGTGATTATTTGATATATGTAAAAATTATGAAATGATCACCACAATAAAGCTAATTAATAAATCTATTAATCAGCTCATATAGTTACCTTTATATTTGTAGTGAGAATATTTAAGATCTTTTAGCCACTTACAAGTATACAATATTGTTAACTATATTCACCATGCTGTACATTACATCTCCAGAACTTATTCATCATAAAATTGGAAGTTGATGACCACCATCACCCATTTCCCCCAACCCCTAGGCCCTGGCAATCACCAATCTGCTGTTTATATGAGTTTCATTTTCTAAGAGTCCCTGCATAAGTGAGATCATGTAATATTTGTCTTTCTCTGTCTGACTTATTTTCACTTAGTATAATGCTGTCAAGTTTCATTTATGTTGTCACAAGTGGCAAGAATTTTTTTATGGCTGAATGGTGTTCCTATATATATTTATATATATACATACACACACACACACACACACACACACACACACACACACACACACACACATACCATGTTCTTTTGTCTATTCATCTTCTGATGGACCCTTAGGTATTTCCATGTCTTGACTATTGTAAATAATGCTGCAGTTGACATGGGAGTGCAAATATCTCTTTGATACCCTGCTTTCATTTCCTTTGGATATATAACCAGAAGTGGGATTGCTGGGTCATATGGTGGTTCTAAATATTTTTAATATTTTGAGGAGCCTCCATATTGTTTTCCATAATGGCTGCACCAATTTAAATTCTCCCCAACAGTGTATAAGGGTTTCCTTCATATCCTTGTCAACACTTGTTTATCTCTTGTCTTTTTGATGACAGCCATTCTAAGGAGTGTGAGGTGACATCTCATTGTGGTTTTGATTTGCATTTCCCTGATGACTAGGGATGTTGAGCACCTTTTCATGTAGCTGTTGGCTGTCTGTATATCTTCTATGGAAAGTTATCTATTTAGGTCATTTGCCAATATTTTAATTAGATTACATTTTTTGTTATTGCCTTTTCTACCAGTTTTGAATGAGAGTGTCCAGGGCAATTATTTGATCTCTGTATTGTCATTGGGTGTATGTGTGTGTTTGGGAGGGGGTAGTGTAAGAATGGCAGATAACTGTTTTTTTTTTTTTTTTTTAGTTTCACAAGTTATCAGATCAAGGAGAACCATACTCAAGTTACTGCACTGAGAAGTATGACCTGTACTTGAACCTGATATGGATGACAATAACCTCAACTTCAAGACAATGCTACCTGGCAGGGCTAGGACGAAGGTGAGTTAACTATCTTTTTGGAAGTCCCAAGACTCCGTGTAAGAAGTTCAATAACCCTGAGTTCAAACCATGTTGGAGGAGTCATGTGAAGCTCTAGGCAGTTATTCCTGTTAAGTGCAGCATTCCAAGTATCACTGCCAAGGTGCTAGATGTGTGATTGAGGCATGTTGGACCATCCAACCAACCTATCCAACAGGCTGAATAAGAAAAAGGACCTCTTTCGATGCCTCATGGAACAGAAGAATCTCCCAGCCAAGTGATTTCTAATTCCTGACCCACAGAATTGTGAGATATAGCAATAATTGTTGGTTAAGGCTACTAAGTTTTCAGGTAGTTTATTACACAGCAGTGGATGACGGCAGTGGAATCCTTTAGATTTAATTGTTCATGTGCGAAATAAAACATATGCAAGTATATTTATTGCAGCACTGAAACAATCTATCCTTCAGCAGGAGACTGGTTAAATTACGGGTTATATACACACTGGAAAGTATATGCAGTAGTTAAAAATTGAGGGTGTTTTTTGTGCATGAATATAGAAATATCTCCGAGAGGTTGTTAAGTGAAGAAACGAAAATGCAGAACAGTATGTTGAATATGCACCTATTTGTGTAAAATAAAATGGGGCTGAGGAATTAAGTGTTTGTGCATAAATATCTCTGGAAGAACAGGCAAAAATGAGTCATATTGGTTATCTGCAGGGAAGGAGCCTGGGTGGCCTATGGACAAGAGTGGCTAGGAAAGTTTGCCATATACCCTTTCAGTCTAACATTTTTGCTCTTTGAACCAAATGTATTTTACAAAATGAAATTAACACAGAGGTAAACTTCGAGAAATTTTGGAGACCCTAGTTCCGAAGCTGTACTACGACTGCTCATTAGCCGTCTGGCCTCGAATCAGGCCCTTACATAGTTGCAACTACTTAGCCTCTCCTCAGCAGCAGAGATCTTACTGTTCCTCTGCTGAAAACTCATTAAAAGGGCCTCATTTCTCTCAAGGTAAACTCCAAACTCCTACCTACTTTAAAGTTTAAGGTTTGTCTTAATTTGACGTAAGTCTTGCTGCTCCGCGGCATGTGGGATCTTCCCGGTCCGGGGCACGAACCCGCGTCCCCTGCATTGGCAGGCGGACTCTCAACCACTGCACCACCAGGGAAGCCCTGACCTAAGTCTTAATTTGACCAGTCCTGATCTCCTATCACTACACCCAACATTTTACCTTCTGGCAGTACTTAGTTATTGGTCCTTGAAAGCATGATGATGATCACACCTTCATGATTTTGGGTATGATGTTCTCACTGCTGGGAATTCCTTTCCTCTTTCCCCCCTCCTCTGATGTTGAACTCCATTAGATCCTTTACAAATAATTCTGATTCACTTACCATCTACCAATCAGAATGAATCATTTACACATATGTGGGCTATTTTTTGCAATCTCATAGTCTATTAAAATTTTTCTTAGTTTACACATCTGCACTATTAGATTAGGATCTCATTGAAGGCAGAACATAATTTTTGTGTCCCAGTTTCACAGTCAGCTCTGGCAGATGATACGTTCTCAGAAGCTGATTGCAAACGGAACTGAAAGACTGTTACATATAACAATCTGGCATGGTCTTCGATCTTATTTTAGATATCCTATATCACATTTGAAAGCATTGTCAGAACTAGTATCTTCTCCTGGTAGCGTTACTAAAGAAGTATGTATGTGTGCATATATATATATATATGTGTGTATATATATATATATATATATATATACACACATATATATATATACATATATTTAATATTTTTTTCCTTCAGGCACGTCATATTCCCTTTTGATTAAACAGTTTAGTCTGTCCCCAGGCAGACCTTTTTTCTTGTGGCAAGATGACAAAGTAACAAAATGTATACCTAGAATTCAAAACAGTATAGCTAGAATTCAATGATTAAAGGGGTTTGTAAAGAAAAAAACGTGATAAAGCATTTTCTCAATTATTCTACTACGAGAACAATCAATTAAAATATCCATTTCCTAGGTGTTTGCTTGGTCACAGATAAATCCTCATATTTTCCCCCTCCAGAAAGATCATGTAGGTGTCGTTTGTTGCCGAGGATCTATGAAGCAGGGGAACCGTTTACTTAATTATAGAAAAGATGTATTGCACATTTGTGTATCACGCCTGGATGAAAAGGTTTAGAGGGAAAGTTATCTTCCTGCAAAATCCCTTGATAATCGCCTCAGTCTCATTTGAAAACTTGAAGTGTGGAAAAGTAGATGCACTAAACCTGTTCATATTCTGTTAGTGACAAATGAATGCTTTTTATAGTTTGTACTTGCTGTGAGCTTCATTTAGAGGTTCAACTGTTCCTGATAACCAGTTTTGAATAACAATGGAAACATCTAGCCAGCTTGTGCTTGACCTGGTGGGGTTGGTGGTGGGTGGGTGTCTGTGCAGAGAGCTTCACTGTCCGCAGAGCCTGCTTCAGAGCTTGGGGACGTGACATGGAGGCTTCCCTATTCATGTGAATTCACATATCATTATACTGCGAGTGTATTTACATAGCATCATTTTACTCTTCTGCATTTAATCAGTTAGAGCCATGATTTCATTTAAATACCTGGATGCCTCATAAATTCAGCTTTGCTGGAACCAAAGCAAAATCTTGGAGATTGCAATGCTGTTCTTATGGAGCCAATTAACACCTGAAAGTGTTTTTATCTTTGAGCAAACACTTGGTGGCTGCTTGACAAACATGGATGTCATTCTGATTCTACTGTTATCTGATACTTATATGCATGTATGTATATGTGTGTGTGTGTGTGTGTGTGTGTATTACCAAGTCAGTATGAATCCAGTTCTTTCTCTGGCGGTCCCCATGTCTTTATAGTACTACTCTGGGTTTTCTGCAGTCATTTAACTCAGTGGGGTCCCTGCTGTTTTCTAGTTGACCAGGCCCTCATTCTGGTGCTCCTTTCCATGCTTGCTGCCCTCTTGGCAGCCCCTGCATGTGAGCGCCCACTTCATCCTCCCAGTCTGTATGAAGCTTCAATTTGCCATGGGATCCACTGGGTCACCAATTTCCATTACTTCTGGAAGGAAATTAGCCAATCCAATAAAGTGATTAATAAAACTTTAGAGATAGAGGGATCCTTAGAGTTAATCGAGACGAAGTGTTCCATTTTGGGGGCAAGGAAATTGAAACCTAGGAAATGAGAGTAGCTTGCTCCAGGTCAGAGATTTCACAAGAGGAACTCAAAAGTACTGCACCCCAGTCTAGCTCTACTTGCAGGAAGCTACAAATCATGTTGTCTTTGTGTTACAGCGTTTGGGTTTAATGTTTACATAAATGTTAACTCTCGCCTCCAACTTAGTAATATTCATCTTACTCCCAATTTTCTAAGGACAAAACTTAACTCTCAGTAAAAATTCTAATGGTGAGGTCTTCAAGTCTCTAAGGCAAACTAAGAGGCCAGTGTTTTGGGGCTAGATTGGGATGTTATCTAATCCCTGAAATTGTAGTGGAGGAAAGTACCTATTTTTCCTACCCTTGATAGTTTCCTACCCTGACTTCCTTAGGAAAAGCCCTCTGCCCTATTAGGCAGCAACGTGCCCAACTACAGACTGACATTGCCCGGTCCCTGTGGGAGGAGAGGCAGTGAGATGTAAGAGGAAGTAACTGGGGAGGGTTTTTGGGGAAACTCTTTAATTCAGGCTCCTTGGCTTTTCAGGAATGTTCTTCTTTTCCCCATTTGTTCTTACTCCTTACTGGTTATTCTGCAATCATGTTGTGACCTTGAGAATATGGTAAGAGTGATACAATAAAAAGATAAAAGGCCTGGAGCGTAGATGACAATGTGGAGGCTGCCTGTCTCTATACTTTGTGTTACATGAGTGAAAAATAAGCCTCCATCTGGTTGAAACCCTGTTGTCTCATGTCTGATACATGCAGCTAAATGCAGTTTCTAGCTGATACAATCATATTCCAGGAATATACTTATTTTCTCCCTCACTCTTTTCCTCAGCCTCCTCTACCCCTGTAGTCCTTAAGAATGTTGCCATATCTTCTGTCATTCAAAACTAAAAGCAGATTCCTCCTTTATACCAAGTCTGGTTCTGCGAGTCTCCTGATTTCCTCATAGCTCTTCACAGCCACTTTCCTCAACAGAATAGTACGTATTCTTGTAAACTAAATTCAGTCCACTTCTCCATCTCCCATTCATTTGTAGGAATCCATCTCTTCAGCAAGTTAGCTATAAAATACAACTCAGTTTTAATAGATAATACATATATTTGGTATAAAATTCAAAAAGTGAAAACGTAATTACAGTAAGAAAATAGACTGTCCCCCACTTGTATCTCCCATCCAGTTTCCTTCCATAGAGGCAGCTAAATTATCAGTTATCTTTGTGTGTATATATTCTTTCAGAGATATTATGTGCAAATGGAAATATACACGTTTTCCTTTTTAAATATTTTTACACACATGATGGCATATTGTATGCATTGTTCTAAGCTTACATTTTTCACTTATACATCTTGGACATTTGTCTCAGAATTGACTCAATGTTTCTTTAACAATTACAGAATTCATTATCTGAAGTTAGCAAAATTTAATGAATCTTACATAGATGGACACTTAGAGTGTTGCAAATCTTTTTATTACAATGTTATAAAACATATCCCCATAAATATTTTTATAGCATATTTAGGTATATCTGTAACAAATTCCCCAAAGTGAAAACTTAGGGTCAAAAAGGTACACATTTTTACTTGGATAGCTATTGTCTAAATGCCACAGAGGTTTGACCAAGAAAATAAAGTTAGTATTATATCTTAGCTCAGGCTGCTGTAGAAAATACCATAAAATGGGTGTTATCAACAACAGAAATCTAATTCTCACAGTTCTGGAGTCTGTAAGTCTGAGATCAGATGTCGGCATGGTCAAGTTCTAGTAAGGGTCCTCTTCTGGGTTGTAGAGAGCAAACTTCTCATTGTGTCCTCATATGGTAGAGAGCAGAGAGTGAAGTAAGCTCTCCTGTGTGATGAATTGGGAGATTGGGATTGACATATATACACTAATATGTATAAAATAGATAACTAATAAGAACCTGCTGAATAAAAAAATAAGTAAAATAAAATTCAAATATTCAAAAAAAAAATAAAGTAAGCTCTCCTGTCTCTTCTTGAAGGGCACTAATCTCATTCATGAGGGCTTGGACCTAATGACCTAATCAACTCCCAAAGGCCTTACCTCCTAATACCATCACATTGGAGGGGTAGGGTTTCAACATATGAATTGGGGATGGGGGTGGGACATTCAGTCCATAATATATAATATACTTAATTTCTAATCTCTGCAGAAGTTAACTACTGACTTTCTATTTTGAGAAATGACCAGATTATTATATTGCTACTTCCTCCTCTCCATATCCCCCATCACTTGATTTTAGTTAATTATATTTCTTTGTTCTTAATTTTATACCTTTAAATACACTTATACCTTTATTTGGCTTATAAGCTCTTAATGACGTATATTTGAACCCAGCTATAAAAAATTAAGAAGTCTGTATTCTTAACTTTTCTCTCACATTTCATTTTATTATTTTTTTTTTTGCGGTACGTGGGCCTCTCACTGTTGTGGCCTCTCCCGTTGCGGAGCACAGGCTTCAGACGCGCAGACCCAGCGGCCATGGCTCACGGGCCCAGCCGCTCCGTGGCATGTGGGATCTTCCAGGAGTGGGGCACAAACCCGTGCCTTCTGCATCAGCAGGCGGACTCTCAACCACTGCGCCACCAGGGAAGCCCATCTCTCACATTTCTTTTTCCAAATTTGGCTGCATTTATCATAGTTACAATCTGTCTTGCAACCATAATCCTGACATTTAATTTTAGTCCAGCAGTTAAAAGGAATCAACACCCATGGCCAGTTCATTCACAATAGGTTTTCAACCCCCTGGCTAAATGAAATTTTTCTTTTATTTTTTAAGAAGAGCTCATGGGAACTATACTTTCAATTATGTTTATTCCCAAATGAGAGAAAGTTAAGATATTTATTGGGTCATTTTTTTTTTCCTCTTGAAGACTCTGGGCATTTTTCCCATTGTTTTCTGGCACAGAATATTGTTATGAAGTCTCAGGTTAGCTTGATTTCTTTACGTTTACTCTAAAGGTTGCTTGATCTTTTTATGTAAGTGCCTACTTCCTTTATCTGATAATTCCAATAACTTTACTATGGTATGTTATGGCACTGAGCCTCCTACGTCAATCTTTTTAGGAAAATACGACCTTTCATGTCTATAGATTCAAGCTTTCTTTTTTCTGAACAGGTTTACTGAATTATATCTTTAAATATTTTTATGATATATTTTTATTCTTTATTTTGGGATACTCATTGTACATATATTAGATGTCCTTATATGACTTTTACATCTATAATATTTTCTATATAATTTTTAACTCTTTTAAAATTTCCCTTTTATTTTACTTCCTTTTCCCTGCCTGGTACTTCATGATGTTCACAGGGTCTACTTTTTGGTCTGTTATTGGTTTTCTGTACCAATTCTCTGTAATCAAAATTGAGAATGTTTTATTTTTTTTCTCTGAAAGTTAATGTGTTATCTCCTTCTGTCACAGCTTTCCTGAGCTTTTATATCCCTGCTTTGATACTGCCTCTTACATTCTATGTGAACTTGTAATTTTTCAGTGCCTCCAATTCTTTACCTTAGAATTGGGATAATAATCATTCTACTTGATAGAGATATAGTGAGGATTAAATGAGTTAAGTTATTTACAGCAATTAGAATAGTGCCTTACACATGGTCAGCACCTTGCTGACCAGTGCTTGTTATTATTATATTTCTGGGTTTATTTTATAGAGGCAACTCCTTCTCTTAAGTTTTTATTTTTTTTCAATTTATACAGATATCTGTTCCCAATTTCTATCTGCTTTGTGGCAAACATTTTTCTACCGAGTGCTTTTTGTTTTCCAATCTAACCACTGGCTCTTTGGAAACATACATTACTCACATATAATAAAGTAGATAAATCATTAAGTGGCCTAATCAAGAAAAAAATGTGAGCAAGAGTTAAAATGGAATACTTGAAGATAGTCTGGAATGTAAAAGAAACAGAAGACTCAAAAATTATACTTCAAAA
This sequence comes from Neophocaena asiaeorientalis asiaeorientalis, assembly GCF_003031525.2. NCBI lineage: Eukaryota > Metazoa > Chordata > Mammalia > Artiodactyla > Phocoenidae > Neophocaena > Neophocaena asiaeorientalis. The sequence continues at coordinate 4,139,666 of NW_020174046.1, read as the reverse complement.
GATTCTATACAAATACATTTGAAAGAATGTACAGGATGAAGAATTAACTATGAAAATATCTTACCTAAATGAGATCAGGAAGAGATGGAAAACCCAAGTAGCTGAATAATAATGGAAAAAAATGATAAAATCAGGTTCCAAATGATTTTACTGGTAAATGTTCTTAACTCTCAGGGAGCAGGTTATTCCACTACATGTCTACCTTTTTTAATAGCATAGAGAAGGAAGAAAAGGACTTAAGTTTTCTCATAGTTTTTTACAGGACCAGTATCACTTTGAAATCTAAACCTTAAAATAATACACTTTCACTTACAATCACATACATGTACATAAACATACAGTTATAAAAGCAACCGCATCTACCACCACCATTGCAAAAAGTCTTTAAAACTGCAGGATAATCTTGAAAAATTTGAGATATAATTGACATATAACATTGTATTAATTTTAGTTGTACGACATAATGATTTGATACGTGTATACATTGCAAAATGACTACCACAATAAGTTTAGTTAATATCTATCACTATACGTAGTTACATTCTTTTTCTCCTGATGAGAACTTTTAAGATATATTTGCTTAGCAACTTTCAAATATATAATACACTATTATTAACTATAGTCAGCGGTTTGTAAATTATATCCCCAGGGCTTATTTGTTTTCTAATTGGAAGTTTGTACCTTTCGATCACCTTCAGCCATTTCGTCCACTCCCCACACCACGCCCACTTCTAGCAATCACCGATCTGTGCTCTGTATGTATAAATTTGTGTGTATGTGTGTTTTTTTAAAGATTCCACATATAAGTGAGAATGTACATTATTTGTCTTTATCTGACTTATCTCACTTAACATCATGCCTTCAAGGTCCATCCGTGTTGTGGCCAATGGCAGGATTTCCTTATTTTTTATTGCTGAGTAATATGTGTATATATAAAATATATTCTCACATTTTCTTTATCCTTTCATCCACTGATGGACACAGGTTATTTCTGTGTCTTGGCTATTATAAATAATGTTGCAATCAACAGATAATGAACAGATAATCTCAAGATACCGATTTCATTTCCTTTGGATTTATACCCAAAAGTAAAATTGCTGGATCATACGGAAGTTCTGTTTTTTGAAGAACCTTCATTATGTTTTCCAGAGTAGCCATATTATAGAATAACTTGAAATATAGAATTCATCATACTTTAAAAAAATAATGAAGCACCAAAAAATGAGGTTTGTACCAAGAGTACAATGATTTAATATTAGAAGTTATGCTAATATAATTAACCATATTAATCAGGTGAAAATCATATAATTGCCTCAATAGATTCTCCCAAAAGCATTTGATGAAACAATTTCTATCTTGCCTAAAACCTGTAGGAATAGATATTCCTCCCTGAGGTGTCTATAAATTATAAATAGATTAAGTGACAGTTACATACAACATATGTATATATAACTCATGTATATATATATATATATATATATATATATATATATACACACAGGCACAAATGTGTGTGTATATACCTTTCTGTATTTCTAGATATATGTAGATCAAACAAAAGCTATTATGCTTCTTTTAAAATGTATTTATTTTATTTAATTTTTATTTTTGGCTGCACTGGGTCTTCATTGCTGCTCACAGGCTTTCTCTACCTGCGGTGAGCAGGGACTACTCTTCTTTGTGGTGCGCGTGCTTTTTATCGTGGTGGCTTCTCTTGCTGCAGAGCTAGGTGTGCAGGCTTCAGTAGTTGTGGCTCACAGGCTCAGTAGTTATGACTTATGGGCTCTAGAGCACAGGCTCAGTGGTTGTGGTGCACGGGCTTAGTTGCTTCTCGGCATGTGGGATCTTCGCAGACGAGGGATCAAACCCATGTCCCATGCTTGGCAGGCGGATTCTTAACCACTGCACCACCAGGGAAGTCCCAAATCTATTATGCTTAATGATTAAAACAGTTATGTGACATCCTGTAAAATTATAGTGAGTAAAATATTCTTTCATTACTTTTATAAATTTATATTTCTCTGGAGTTATGGGCTGATGCAACTGGATAAGAGAGAAATAAGTAAAAATGTTAGAAAGTTAAAAGCATCATTATATGGAAGTATTGTGTCTGAAGAATTGAAAGGTATCGAGTGAAAATCTATTAAAAACAAGAGAATGCAATAAGGCAATAATAGTTTTAGCTACAAACACACACATATATTTTACATCCAAACAACATATATAATACATATGAACAAAAGTGCAATAAAAACACCTAAGAATAAACTGAATAAGAAATGTTTAAGTTCTAAATAAAGAAAACCTTAAATATCCATCCATTTATTAAAAAATCGGAAAGACATATCTTGTTCTTAGAGAAAACAGAATACTATAAAATTATAAAGAGGCAATTCTCAATTTTGTTTATAAATTAAATGAGATGTCAGCTAAAATATACCTCAAGATTAAAAAACAAACATGAGAAAATTATACAAAGTTTATTTGGAAAAAAGTGAACTGGAAGACTGGCTATAAAAGCCTCCAAAAGGAAAATAATGGGAAGGAACCAACAGAAATGATCATGGTGCTAAATTAATTATTTTAAAATCTGTTCCCTCAGCAATAAACTTAGTGAATTTTTTCTTATCATATCGTTAAAGTATTAATGTTTTCTATTGCACAAAGGGTGAGGTAAGCAGGAAAGGGGAAACTGGGCCTATTGGGAACTAGGGAGCCAGCCTCAGCTCCAAAAGGTGGGATGACTAGACATGTAGCTTAAATTGTCTGTGGCTTTGAATTCAGTTCCTTCTCTGTAACAAAGGTGTACCGTGATCTATTGTGCTATACAAATGAAGGTTCATAGAGAAAGAGGGATGATCAGGAGACCCTGGACAGGGGTGGAGAATGAAAACCACAGATAGACATACTTATTTTCACTTCTAAAATTTCTAAGCTAAGGATTTGAAAAGTTTCCTTCTCCTTGGAAATTATTTCTAGAAATAAGAAAACTCCGAGAAAAATCCTTCTTATTTTTGTTTTGAAGATGGTTCCAGTCATTAAATTAAGCTACTCATATGCACATACTGAATTTTATATAAAGTCTCATAGTACAATTTCATGTTAACTTGTTCACTAATTATATAATAAAATTGCTGGAATAATTATCCAACTCATATTTTATTAATGCTTAATTAAAGATATAGCTTAAGTAATTGTGGCATATTATAGCACTCATGAACCAGAAAGTTATAATAAACAATACAATGACAGAAAATTACTAGGTAGAGTAGTTTAGTTTTATGGGTCTTTTAGCTGAATTCATAAATAAATTACATCACTTTTGGATGTTTTTTGGTTCTATATTATCATTTCTAAATGAATTTCTGCCATGAGAATCATATATTCATAAAGGTGGCTTTCACTGACAGCCTGCAACAGGTATCAACATGCCCTTTGGGTTTTTTCATAAATCCAATTTTTAGATCTGATGTCAATAGTGGCTTAGAAATAAATTGGGAGAAAGATTGACAAAAAGCCATAAAGTGAATAACCACAGGGACTTATGTTTAGGGGCCTCAGGAGGCAGTATGACTTATTGAATTATAACCTTAAGCAGAATTAAACACTTCCATCTTTTGTATTTTCCTTCCAGTCAAAAACATGACTCTGAGTGAAAAGTGTTGTCTTTGCTTCCAATGTGATTCTTCCCTGATCTTTTAAATCATCAGTGGGTCCATGCACTGTGTGGTAACAAAAAACTAAAATATTAAGCTGAGTATGCGGACAGTGGTGGCAAGAGTTTATTGTTCTAGGTTTATCCAGGCTGTTGCCTTATTTCTTTTTATTACAATTTGTATAAGCAAACAGATTCTTTCAGAAAATAAATGGATCAAATCGTGAGCAAAAAAGAAAATCAAATATTTTAGCTACAAAATTACAAATTAGGCCTTACTATATAACTTTTCATAAAGAAAACCATTATTTGTAAAGTTATTGTCACTGAGCTGGAATATAGGGAATAGCTTTCTTCAAGCTGCAATTCAATATATGAACTTAGGGAAGACCCAAACCCTATCTGTTTAATTCCTCTTCTGAAGCGGGAGGGTGATCTTTCCTTGAAACGTTCCAGGAAGGAGGGAGAAATGAATTCATACAAGAGGTCGCTAACACTGAGCTCTTTGGTAGGTATTGTACTGCATTATCTTCCAAATGATGAGGCACAAGGAATGCATGTCAAAGGAACAGGGAAGAGTCCCAGAATGGAAAATGTTTAGAAAAGCAAATAACTTATGCATCACTCTGCAACCCAGTCATTGATGGCTTTCAGTATCAACTTTGATTTACGTGGGTATGACTAATGTCCCAGCAAATGAAAGATGATGAATGCTTTACAACAGCAGTAGATATTAAACAAGATGCATATGGCTTGATCCACAGTATCAACTTCATAAGGACTTCTTGACAAATCTTTCACATAATTAGTGTGGCACTTCACGGTCTTATTCACGACTGTAATGTTCACTGGAAACTTCCTTCATAATCCCTTTATTCCCCTGGCTTTTTTTCCCTCCCAGGAGTAAATTATGCTTCCTGAAATACCTAGAATTTGGTAGAAGATGATACATAGTCAGTATAGCTTTGCCATCCTCAGGAACCAGGATTGGTCTGTATGTTGAAAGCAGAAGAGCAAATACAGGTGGACAAAAAAAAAAAAAGTTTGACACAGCAGGTTCCTCAGAGTTTACTAGACCTTTTTAGATATTTTTTGTGAAGAGATGGGTTGAGAGGCTTATCAAGGTTCCCAAGACCTGAACCTAGAGAGGTCTTGTATTTCTTAGGTATTTCTGGAACTAGTCTGATCATTCAGAGATTCTCTTAAGTAGGGTCACAAACTGAAGAACAGGGTTCCGTGTTTTGTTCGTTCCTCGTGTGATTTTTTAAATTGAAAGTTTTGAGATGATTGTAGACTTGTGGGAAGTTGTAAAGAATAAGATGGAGAGACCTCCTGTATCCTTTACAAGGTACTCCCCAGTGGTGACATTTTACAAAGCTATAATATAGGGTCACAACCAGGATACTGCTGGAATTGATACAATCCACTGGTCTTATTCATATTTCCTCAGTTTAGCTTGTACTCTTGTGTATGTGTGTATGTAGTTCTATACAATTTTATCATATGTGTAGGTTTGTGTATCCAGCATCAGAGTCGAGATCTTAAACAGTCCCATCATCACAAGGATCCCTACAGCCACCTCGGCCAATGCTCCCTCCCCCTCAAACTCTTGGCAACTACTAATCTGTTCAAGCATTTCTAAAATTGCGTTGTTTCAAAAATGTTACATAAATGAACCATATAGTGTGTTATTCAGTACTTTTGGAAATTGGCTTTTTTCCCTCACTCATTATAGTTCTCTCATCTAAGTTTTTGCCCTAGCCACTAATTGTTAGATGGGCCCCCGATGGATCCTTGTGGGTGGTGAGGGCTCATCTGTTTTTTTGTTTTTCCTTCATGGGGCTCCTGATGAGGCTGGGAGAGGACTGGGCCTACTTGAGCTGCCTTCACTGCTCGGATGAGGGTCAGAAATGCTGGATCTGGGTGGTCTTCTGTTCGGAGGGGGAATAACATAGTTGACCACTGTTTTGTTCTGCTGGTCTTGAAGTCCTAAACCAGTTTGATGTCTTACCAGACTTCGGACGCTTCTTTTGGTTGCCTTTTGTATTATTTCTAGGGTTTATCGTTGCTCTGAGTGGGGAGGAATAGGGAGAAATGGGCCTCCATCGTCTTGTCCAGAGCAGAAGTCCCTCTGATAGTTTGCATTTTCCTACTTATCCACTCACCACCACCACACTGCCCCCCGCCCCCTATTCTCTCATTTTATGAGTTCACATATTTACCTTCTATGTGTTTGTAACTTTTGAAGGAAACTTGGGATCCATCCGGGTACATCCTCAGGCCTTTATTGGAACTTGAATCCAAACGTTAGGATGCCTTTGCCTGAAAATATAGAATACCCAACTAAAATTGACTTCAACAATGAGGAAAATACAAGAAGGTGAGGTAGAGGGTTACAGATTTCGCTAATTCAGTGAGACTCCAGCTCAGAATCTTGCAAATTTTCCTTTCTGTTCTCTTCTTTTCTTCTTCTTCTTTTTTTTTTTCCATAGTGGGAAGATGACTGTTGCGACCTCAGGCATTATATCATCTATGGCAACTCCCAAAGTTAGGGGGGCACAGGTCCCTGTTTCGTTTCCTGGAAGGGATACTTTCCTTGAAGCCTTCCAGTAGATTGTCTCGTGTCTCATTGGCTAGGGATGTGTCACATGCAAGCTTGCTCGCAGTGGGAATGGAATTGCTATAACTGTCTTGGAGTAATTAACGTGCACTTAGTCTGTGGTTTGAGGAGCTTTCCATAAAGCACATGAGTATCTAATTTCTGAACAATATCACAGTTTCATTTGGAAGGAAGTAGCTAATAGTGGTTGTGGTTAGGCCATATTAGACTAATTTAGTGTGTTACTTGTCTTATTTTAATCATAAAGCCTGATCAGCCTTTGAAATGTAAACTAGTAGAGATAGAGTAGAAGCAAGTACTAATAAGCAGGGTAGGATGCTGAGATTAAACTACAGATTCAGCTACAGAGTTGGTCCCTAAACTGTAAATTTCTGTTTGTAAGAAAGGAACTGGGTTTTAGGTCTGATGGTCAATTGTTTCAAGTCAAGGTATCAGTCACAAGTGATAACTGGATTTCCAGGGTAGTAGGGTAGCCTAGGAAAGTGTAAACAATGACGCAGTGGTCAAACAGGAAACCAGAGGTCATCTAAGTTATATTAGGACACAGGTGTTTAGGAGAGGTTGCTGATGGATTGCTTTAGTCTAGTATGGAGCAGTTTGAAAACTGGATAGGTCTGAGTCTACAGACACGGGATCAGTGGTGCTTGTTGGGGAAAAAAAGTCAGGGCCTCTCACTGAAAAGTCTTATCATCAGGGTTATTTACTATCCTAAATATCAGAAATTCAGCAGTGTACTTTTTAACTCTAAAAGATTTGTCACTCAGAAATATTTTGTCTTTAATTTTCTTAGAACACCAATTAAATTCAGTAGCAGAATTATCAAAAACTAAATTTGTTTAGCAAATAAGAGTTTGATATTATTTAGAAAATAATGTAGGATCTTGATTAGGGCACTGACACTGGGATGGAAAACCGAATTGATAAATTGGTTGAGTTCAATCTTTATTAATGCTTGCATGAATTATAAAACTACCAAGTGCCAGATTCTATTCTAGGTACCAGTGGTACAAGTCTCTATTCTTGGGAGAGCATACATTCAGTTGAAAATTTACTAATTATACGTTAGGCTCTAATCTAACCTGAGGATGCAAAGATAAATAAGATATGTTCTCTGACTTCAAGCAGCTTAGTCTAGAAGGCAAAATAGGACACTACCTGCTGATAATTGAGTTCCAGGGAATCAGCAGAGACCCTGGCACATAACGGATGCTCAAAACACTTTTTTGCATAAATGAATATGTAAACAACTACCTATAATACTGCATGGTAATGCTACACTAAAAGTGTGAAAGGAGTGTTAGAGAAGTGAAAATACTCAGGTTATTATGCTCTCTGGGGAAATGCAGGGAAGGCAGGGACGGGAAAGCCTCAGAAGGGACGACATTTGAACTGAGCCTTGAAGATGAACAGGATTTTGCTAAGTAAAGAAGTGAAGAAATGATTGCACAGAAGTGTGAACTTCTGTTGGAGTATTGGAAAATGGTGAAGAATGTGCAGGTAATAGGAACCTACGTGGATGAGTGGGGGATGGCCTCAGATGACCTTGGAAATGGAGGGTGGAGTCATTTTGGGGAAGACTTGAAAACTATACCCTATCAAAACTTTACACTTCATTTTGTAGGTAATGGAAAAACATCAGTTGCATTTAAGCATATAAACTGCATAACCAGGTATGATTCATAGAAAGGACACTGCTGGCATTGTAGAGGATGCTGGGAGACAGCCATGAACCAGGGATTAAGTCAATAGGCATCTGCAATAGTCCAAGTGAAAAATGCTGAGAACCAGGGTTAGGGTACTGACCTTGGGACTGACAAGGCATTTTATGGGCATTGAGAGAGATCTTAGAAGTGGAATTAATGAGACTTGATGATTGATTGTATATTCATGGTGATAAAGGAGGTGGAGAATCAATTTTTACTCTGTGGTTTTGGGGAATTGAGTGGATAGTATTGTGTGGTTGGCTAACCAAGGGAGAGAGTTCTAGGGGAGAGGAAGGAGATAAGCACTCTCTCACTGGAAATACTGCGGCTCAGGCAGATCTCTGACACAGAAGACAAACATTACTAGGGCATTCATCACTTTGGGTAAATAAGTTTGCTTTTGTCTCAAATAAATTTTTATTGAAGGATAAAAATTATAAGGGCTCAGAGTAATAAATTCTCACACACATAACACACCTATATCAACACCCAGCTTACAGAAGAGAACATGATTAGCACCTGCAAATGACTAAATATGACAGTCTGGCAATCAACATGCTACCAGTCCTAAAACAAAAAGGTAACATTTTTACAAAAAACAACAACAACAACAAAAACCACTTCGGGTCTGTTCCTCATCACATGAAAAGGCTAGATTGTTTTTCTTGATCTTTGAGAACTATGTTTAACCTGGTTTGACTTTAAATGTAGACTTTATGATATACAACCCCGGGGGGCAACTCAAAGAAGCAAGTAGTTAACAGCCAGAGTAGCTGAATCCAAGAGATAAAACAAGAGGCCCACATGAGTGTTGTAGAATAGTCTACCATACATATCAAGGAGCTGAGGACGGAGAGAACAAATAGGGCTTTCAGATAAATTAAATAGTGCTTTTCAAATTGAAAGTCATTAGCACAGAAGCTCTGAATTATAGGCATTGATCTTCTGCTTCTTACTTGGGCAATAACTATAGCTAATATTTATTGACCTCTTACTGTGTGCTGGGGACAGTTCTGTGGTCTTTGGAGGTATTAAATAATTTAACCCTTACTATTATTATCCTCAGATGAGGTGACTGAAGCAAAGAGCTGGCTGTGTAATTCGCCCCAGAGTCACAGCTAGGAAGTTGTTTAGCTGGGCTTTGAACGTGGGAGCTTGGATGCAGAACCAGTGTGAATATTTCCACACTGCTGCTAAACTCTGGAGTAAGCCGTACGGGTGGAAAGCAGCCTCAACTCATATAATTAGTGATGGGTAATGATGCTTCCAAGCAATTGTTAATTCTTATAATACCATAAGTGGCAAAAGTTCTGCAGGAATAATTTAATCAAGAGGCAGTATAATGGTATGTAAACACATGAAGAGTATTTAACCTCTATTTATTCATACATTTTACATTCATTTATTGAATACTTAGTATAAGTCAGACAGTGTGCTTGCTCAGAATTCTACCTTTTGAAGCCTTAGAAAAGCAAGCATATCAGCAAATGATTACAGTGTGTTAAAAGATCTTCGAATAGGGTTGACCGCAGCCTGGAACAGGTAGTGTTGCTTCCTGCCTGGGAGTTGAGCAACTCTTTGTGGAGAAAACATTTGAATTGCCTCTTGAAGGAGAAGCAGACATTTGCCAGGTAAGGTGGGGAGATTTTCTTGGAGTATCAAAAGCCCAGGGGTGGAAAAAAAAACTGACTGGAGGGGCAAAAGAAAGGGCTGGTAAGGCAGGCCAAAAGCCAGGAGAAACAGGTTTTGTAAATCAGGCTACAACTTGCTTTTACCTTGTTCAGTAGATATCAAGCTTTTGACCCTGACAGTAAGAAATTCTAAACAAAGTGTAATTAAACAACTATTTAATTGTAATTAAAAGTTTCCCGAAACAAGTCTTCCCCGCTAGTATTGTCTTTCATTTTTTCCTCTTCCTTTATTCCCTTTCCTCTCCTTTTCTATCTTCTAGTCTTTTCTATACTTCATTGAAAAATCTAGTTTGAGATTCACTAAATTGTTTTATTGACCCAGCAAGAGATCACCGCTTGTAGTGAAAAAGGATATTTGAAATGACCTGTCATACTTATGTTTTAGAAAAATTGCCCCTGAGAGTAAGGATTAGAGCAAGATGACCCTAGTGGCCAGACCTGAGGTCCAGAGCCAGGTGAAGAGTTATTTTTTAAAAATCTAGGTAGGAAATGGTGAGTGTTTAGATTGAGAAATTAGAGAGAAAAATTGCCATTATAGCAAGAGAAACAGTTTCAGAGATAGTTCAGATATGGGGTTTGAGAGAGAAGGAATCTAGAACAACACATGGGAGAGTTTATAATCTACAGACTTTCATATTAACATTTGTGGACTTAATACATTCCTTTTTAGCATCAGAGAACTCCTTCCTGAAAAATATCAAAATGGTCCACATCACACACACATTTTCTTATATCTAGGGTTCTGATTAAATGATCCCACTCAAGGAATGTTCTTTTCTCCTTTTCTGATGTCATGACAGACTTTTAATTTTTCCTTGAGCACTTAAAAAAATTTCTTATCTAGTAGGTTATATACAGAATCCCACTAGGGAACAATATGAAAAGAATAAAATGTTTGACCCCTGTAAAATTCTACATGGAAAGAAATATAAGAAAATAAGTCTCTGGCCTTAATGTACTCCGAAGTTGAAAAAAATGTTCTGATGATTTTGGGAAGAAATGGGCTAGCTCTTTAATGAGGTGGTATTAAAAAATATATTACTATTTTGAAGCAGTTACTGTTGTGGTAGTGTGACAAATCAGATGGGTTAATCCCCATAAAATCGGTTAGTATGGCACTGCTATTCCTCACTTACTAGACTAGTGACTGCTCCAAGCCAACAGGGCAGCTCCTTTGGAGGACAAATAATAGAGTCCTTTCTTTCCGTTTTGTTTCATTCCCTTATCTCTTATGTCATTCCCTCATCTCTGACTGCCTTTTTGAAAAAAATTGAGATAAAACTTACATAGCATCATTTAAGCAGCTTTTGGCAGAAAAGAACTCTCTGCAGGAGGCCCCTCTGTCTTGTCACTAACCTTAAACCAAGCACCCCCATGCTCTACTCGTCGCCAGCCCTAGCACACGTTTCAAATCTTTTGATCACACAGTACCTTGCCTAACTTGTTGATCTTTTCTGTAGATCAAAGAAGTAGAAATGAAGAATAGGTAATGAACAGATGACCAGATCTCTTCCTTAGCTTCCCCTTCAGCAATCTCTCGAAAAAACTGTGTGAACGAGGTAGCATCTAAAGAAAAATCATCAGAAGTCGACAAGCCTGCACACAGTGGGGCATGGTGACAGCTCTGACCCCCTCCCTATCTCAACAATTAACTGAGATTAAGTCTTTTTCCCTGTAACAGCTTTCATGGCTGAGCAGAATCTTCAGAGATGGTTTTTGGGATGACACTGAGTGCACCATCTCCCCAGATTGCCAGCATTCTGCTTAAAAGCAACTTTCCTTTCTACCAACATTTGTCTCTCTCTCAAGTATTGATTTTTGAGCGGAAAGCAGCCGGATGGACCTGATTCGGTAACAATCAAATTCACAATTTTAACTGTTTTAAAGTGTGCAATTTGGCATTTTCAGTATATTCACAGTGTTGTGTAACCATCACCACTAATTCCAGAGTATTTTCATCATCTCCCAAAGAAACCCCATACCTGCTAAGTGCTTATGCCGCAGTCCCCATCTCCTCCAGCCTTAACAACCGGTAGTCTGCTTTGTCTCTAAGGATTTGTCTATTTGGGATATTTCATATACACTGAATCATATGATGTGTAGACTTTTGTGTTGGCGTCTTTCACTTAGTGTAGTGTTTTCAAGGTTCACCCATGATGCAGCACAAATCAGTACTTCATTCTTTATTATGGCTGAATAATAATCCTATGGATGTGCCACATTTTATTTATCCCTTCATCCATTGATAGGCACTTGGGTTGTTTCTACTTTTTGACTGTTATGACCAATGCTGCTACGAACATTCCTTTCTAAATATTTGTGTGGACATGTGTTTTTAATTCTCTTGGGTGTACACCCAGGAGTGGAACTGCTGGGATCAAATGAAAATTCTGTGTTTAACTTTTTGAGGAACCTCTAAACTCTTTTTCACAGTGGCTGTACCATTTTATGTTCTCATCAGCAGTGTACGAGGTTTTCCAATATCTCCATATCGTTGTCAACGCTTGCCTATATATTTTTTTAAAAAATTGAAAATAACATCTCATTGCCTTGTATAATTTATTCTTGTCAGCCCTATATTCACATTTCAGTCTCCTATACCTAAATCTCACTTTTTTCCATTTTCCGTCTTGCCACCCCCTTGAGGTTATTTGTGTTAAGAACAAGTATAACCATTCCTTTTATTGGTGGGGAAAAAATCATCATGGTCTTTTCCTATATTTTTTATATACTCATGGGGGGAAATGGTGTATTAGTTATTTATTGCTGAATAACAAGTTACCCCATAACTTAGCAGTTTAAAACTACAGATGTTTGTTATCTACGGCTTCTGTTGGTGCAGAATTCATAGGCAGCTTACTCCTCAAGCTCAGGGCATCTCTCAAGAGTGTAATCCAGGCATAGGCGGGGGTCGCCATTTCCTCTCAGGCTTCATGATGCAGGATGCTTGCAAGCTCACTCAGGTGGTTGTTAGCAGGATTCGGGTCCTCACCAGTTGTTGGATTGGTTGTTGCTAGAGGTTCCCTCTGTTCCTTCCCACAATGGGCTTCTCCACAGGGCAGCTTCCAAGATGGCAGCTGGCTTCATCTGAGTGAGTGAAAGGAAGAGCAAGCAAGATGAGTACAGTCTCTTTGAATCGAATTTTGGAAGTAACATCTCATCACTTTTGTCCCATTCTATTTATTAGAAGGGAGTCACTTGGTTCAGCCCACCATCGGGTGGAGGGGGTTACACAGAGCATGAATACCAGGAGGTAGGGATCACTGGGGCCCATTTCAGAGACTGCCTACCACAACTTCTTTAGGGAAAGGGACAAAGATGTTGGGAATAAACATACTCCCTTATATTTTTACAAATGTAGGTACTTTGACTTAAATTTGAGGTGCTTCTTTAAGATATCATCAGGATATTTCTTACAGAAAAAAATAGATTTTCAAGGCTTTTGATCACTTGACAAGGCAGAAAAATTTGGCAGAAACAGAAAAATCAACTTGGAATGAATCCGGAGACCTGAGTGCTATTTTGAAGCCTAACAGTAACAAAAATTCATGATCTGCTTGTACAAAGCCTGTAAACTCTTTGTGTTTTAGTTTCATTGTCTGTAAAATCAAAGGGAAAGTTCCATCAAGGGCTTTCAAGCTGTTTTTTTTTTTTTTTTTTTTTTTTTTTTTTTTTTTTTTTTTTTTTAGCTGCAATGGGTCTTTGTTGTGGTGAGTGGGGGCTACCCTTCATTGCGATGCGCGGGCTTCTATTGTTGTGGAGCTCAGGCTCTAGGCACGCGGGCTTCAGTAGTTGCGGCGCGTGGGCTTCAATAGTTGTGGCTTACTGGCTCTAGAGGGCAGGCTCAGTAGCTGTGGCTCATGGGCTTAGTTGCTCCGCGGCATGTGGGATCTTCCTGGACCAGGGATTGAACCCGTGTCAGGGGGATTCTTAACCACTGCACCACCAGGGGAGTCCCTCAAGCTTTTCTGTCTGCAACCCACAATACAAAATTCATTTTACTTAGGAACCAGCCTGGTACACACTAGGGAACCAGTTCATAGATAATTAGAACAAAAGTTTCTAGAAACAATATTTACTCTTACAAAATACAAAGCTCTGTCGTATTTTCCTATTTTATTCTATTTCATTAAAATGCTTTATTCTATTTAATAAAGCATTATGAGTTGACCCAACTACATTTTTTATTACCTTCTAATGAATTCCAGTCCTCAATTTGAAAGCATTATGATTTCTACAGCTACTTCCAAAACTGCAAGACTCATCTAGGGTTATTTGCTCCAAAGGTGAAGATGATGAAAAGAAGGAAAAGAGAAGGGTGTGCAATTCTCCTACTCCTTAAGCACCACACTGCCCTGTTAAAAATTTATTAGCAAGGATCTCTATGTGTCTGCTATCACCAACATGTATGTACATCATTTTGGTAAGGAGGTTATGGGCAGCTATTTCAGAAAGCTAATGACTGCATGGGACAAATAGCCCCAGGCTTTGCCTCAGGATATCAATTCTCCAAAAAATTCTTAATTCCCCCAAATGACCTTTCTTTCCTAGTCTACCAGGTTCAAGGGGTTATTGATTCTGTCACATATGTGTTTGCTTTATTCGCTGCTGTATTATCATTTATTTGCTCATCCCTGTGGATTTACTACAGTTGGTGTCATGTGCAATGCTAACTTGATGAGGAATTTCCACTAAAAAAGGAATTTTACCCAGATGAGGAAATTTTATCTTTACTGCTGTGGAATATCTATTAAGTGCTTGACAAAGCACAAGGTGTGCATACATTGCTTCTAAAAATCATCACCAAAGTATATCTAATGGAAGAGCAGCATGAAATTTGTAGCAGCTGGCTGAAAATCAAATTTCTTTGAAGTTTTCTGTTTAACTTAGATATTCATGTGAATTTTGAACTCTATGATATGTGCTTGTTTTAATATCTAAACACTGTTTTGCGTTATTTAAGAATCACATTATTTTAACTCTCCTTACTCCTCAATCTTAGAATAAAATTTATGTTCTAGGAGGCTGCACCATGATTTTTTCTGGCTCAGAGCAAAGTACTCTGAGGAATTTTGAGAAGCATGAGACATGTTCTTTTCATGTAATCCTCATAATCACCCTATGAAATAGGTTTTATTGTCCTGATTTAACAGATGAGGAATAGCTTCAGAAATTTATATAATTGGTAAATATTGGCTTTAGGACTTAAAACCGGGTTGGTCTCCACAGCCCTTGTTTGCCTTATGATGTCATAATGCCTTTAAATCCTTATGGGGACTTCCCTGGTGGCGCAGCAGTTAAGACTCTGCACTCCCAGTGCAGGGGGCCAGGGTTCAATTCCTGGTCCGGGAACTAGATCCCACATGCATGCTGTAACTAAGAAGCTGGCAAGCTACAACTTAGGAGCCCACCTGCTGCAACTAAGACCCAACACAATCAAATAAATAAATAAATATTTTAAAAAATATTTTTTGGGCTTCCCTGATGGCGCAGTGGTTGAGAATCTGCCTGCTAATGTAGGGGACACAGGTTCGAGCCCTGGTCTGGGAGGATCCCACATGCTGCGGAGCAACTAGGACCATGAGCCACAACTACTGAGCCTGTGCATTTGGAGCTTGTGCTCTGCAACAAGAGAGGCCACGGTAGTGAGAGGCCCGTGCACCTTGATGAAGAGTGGCCCCCGCTTGCCACAACTAGAGATAGCCCTCGCACAGAAGTGAAGACCCAACACAGCAAAAATAAATAAATAAATAAATAAATAAATAAATAAATAAATAAACTCCTACCCCCAACATCTTTAAAAAAAAATTTTTGAAATGAGGAAGAACCCAGATAACTCTAAAGTATACACTGCAGATATTTCAAGGGTTCTGTACGTTTTCAGTGTACGTATTTTGTATCCTGGAAGAGAAGATGTGATAAGTGTGGAAATTAAAATACATGTTCCTTCAAGAAGGAATTGGTGCATCTGAAGATCACTATTTTATAAAGTAAGGTTCAGGAGAAGTCTAGAACAGTGGTCCCCAACCTTTTTGGTATCAGGGACTGGTTTCTTGGAAGACAGTTTTTCCACAGACAGGGGGTTGGGGGGGGATGGTTCAGGCGGTAATGCAAGCAATGGGGAGCAGTGGGGAGCGGCAGATGAAACTTTGCTCACTGCCTGCCGCTCACCTCCTGCTGTGAGGCACAGTTCCTAATGGTTCCCAATCCCTGGGGGTTGGGGACCCCTGGTCTAGAAGACCATTATAAATGAAATATCTGTGTTCATAGGATATTAATCATGTTGTATAAACTGGATTGAACGACTGGTTTGTTGAGAAAAAGAATTAGGTTCTGATGGTATTACAATCAGAGCCTCTGGATTTCCACATATCCTCTTTGCCAATTATATTCACCCGAACTGAATTTTCTGAATTCCTCCTCTTCTGCTTGTTTCTGGAACCAGAAGGCATAGGAATGCTTTAAAAAGGGGAGAGAGAGTAAGAGAGACAGAGAGATCATTCCAAAAGAAACTCCGACTTTACCTACTCTTTCTGTGACTTGCAGCCCTCTCAGTGGTTTTAAGGGGGTAAAAGTTCACTGGCTACATGAAGAAACAAAACTGGAAATTAAAGTGAGAGCAGAAAACAATTATTATTGGTCATAATTTCCTTACATCCAAATAATTATTTCTGTATTTGTCCTAACAGTCATAAAAAACCAAGATACTTTATTTCCATAGGAAGGTTTCCTTCATACCCCTTTCTAAACAAGTCCTCCAAAAGAGGAGGGTGCAGATATTTCATCTCATCCTTTCTTCCTCTACTGTGTTCATTGCTTGACTTGTGTCTTCCTGATAGCGAGGCAGCTTCTGTAATGCCAGGCATCAGTTGAAACAGATTCAGCTGCTGTGTTCCTTTTTCATCTTTCTGATTGCCTAGACTGTGGACATGAGGCCTGGCGATTTAACAGCCATGATGCTATCATGAAGACAAAAGTGATACAGAAGACAGGGGGACAGGAAAAAACAAGGACCCTGCTCCTCGATGACATCATGGAGCCACTGTACCAGCCCTGACTGCTAACCCAAGATTTCTTGTTGCGTAGGATGAGCCATTATTAGTCATATTTTCTGTCACTTACAGGTGATTACAGTCCTTATTTGGTACAGCCTTAGTCTTCTAAGTGTCTTTCAAATGGTGTTATCAAGACAGAAAATGTTGTATCCTTTCTCATTTATGTCTGTTTTGAGTAGACGTTGTAACAATAAATATAGAGGTAAATGCTATGATATCAAGCATAACTCTATCAATACCTTGTTTTTGAGTTAAAAACCACCCTTATGTGCCCTTCTGTCTAGAGACGCTACGGACTGAATGTTTGTGTCTCTTCAGAAGTCATATGTTAAAGCCTAATACCCAGTGTGATGGTATTAGGAGGTGGAGGCTTTGAGAAGTAATTAGAACATGAGGGGTGGAACCCTTAAGAATGAGATTAGTGCCCTTATAAGAAGGGACACATAAATGGTTTCTCTCTTGGCCATGTAAAGATACAGGGAGAAGGTAGTTGTCTACAAGCCAGGAAGCAGGCTCTCACCAGAAATGAGGTCTTTTAGCACCTTGATCTTAGACTTTTTAGCTTCCAGAGCTGTGAGAAAAAAATGTTTGTTGTTTAAGCCACCAGTCTATGGTATTTTTGCTATATCATCCCAAACTAAGACAAGAGATAACTATTATACTGATTCAAAGTAACCATTCCCTTGTTTCATAGCTTTAGACCCTATGTATATGTCTTTAAATTATAGTTTAGTTTTGTTCTTCTGTTTTGAACTTCATAAATTCTGTGACTCACACCTTTTCCTCAACATTGTTTGTGAGATTGATCCATGTGAACATATCCAACATTCCACATAAATATAGTATTCAGCTGGAAGTTTTGCTGTATAGTATTCCACCTAGCATGCAGCTTTCATTGATTTCCATTTCTATACAATAATTTCCTGTAGCATGTAGCAGTAGTTCATTTACTTATATTTCTATACAGTATTCCACGTAGTGTGTAGCTGTAGTTAATTTATTTACATTTCTATTCACTATTCCAGGTAGCATGTAACTGTAGTTCATTTGTTTTCTTTGCTGTAGATTATTTCATGCATGAGCTTTCAAAAATTTTTTCTACTTTCAGTGGGCATCTTGTTTGTTGCCAATTTAGAGCTATTATGAATAATACTGCTCGGAAGATTCTTTTATTTATCTCCTGGTGCTCAGTGTGTAAGGGTTACTCTGGGACATATACCTAGAACTGGAGTTGTTAGGTCACAGGGATATGTATTTCCAGTTTTACTAGAAAATGCCAAACTGTTTTCCCAAGTGGCTATTGTACTCTTCCACCCATTTCATCTGATAATTCACATTGTTTCACATTTTATTCTTTTACTCTTCCATATTTAAATTTGTTTTACAATGAGTGTGTATGCTATTTACTATCAGAAAAGGGTCTTCTCCCTACTGATTTTCCAAAAAGTCTATCCTTACAAAGGGAATAAGCATTATTATATTGTCCATTTAAGTATATATATATATACACACACACACACACACACACACACACACACACACACACACACACATATATATAAAATGAGATTTTAATCCTTTGAAACTGATGTGATAGATCTTACTGACAGTTAACTATGACTTTAAAATATATTTATAGCTGTTGGCAAAACAAATGGAAAACAGATAACTTCCCCATTCCCAAGTTAAATGATCGCTTTGTGTACCTGATACCACGTTCACATGAAGTACAGAATATTTACCAGGAAGTCCCAGATAAATAACTAAGACAAGGAGAAAGATGTGAATTCCATTATCTGATTTGGGGATAGTAAAGAAATTTACTTCCCATTTTTTTTCTGTAATAGAACTGCTATGTGGCAACTGTGGAGAGTTCTTGAATTGTAAGATAAATGACTGTGATTTTTATAGAGTGTTGGTATTTAAACAGAAGCATGAACTGTCACAGGCTTGAGAAAATAAAGGTCTTGTTCTCTCTGGAGATCACTGTCTCATTTTGGGAAATGATCTCTTTCTGAAATCTGCCCTGCGTTCCTGATGCTCTGGCTGTACTGCGAGAACCGTTAGGTCCTAGGAACTTTGACGGCAGTAAAAACAATTTGCATCAAACAGGCACAACACAACACAAAATAAAATCTCCTTACCTTGTGATCTAATTCACATAAATACATTGATTTAGATGTGCTTAATTATGATATAAAATAGAACTTTCCTTTAAATGTTCTCTTACTGCATTTCAAGTGCTTAAAACTTCTTTTACATACCTCTATCCTGTAGGCAAGGGAATTACATTTTTAAAATTACATATCTTACCAGGTAAATTTTTATACCAAACTCTCAATAAATATATACATATATATTTATACATTAGTTACTTATACTATTGAACTAATATTATTAAAAGTATAAAACATACATGAAATAGAAATTTCAAAAGATTTAAAAATGCTGAAATAAATATTAATTAAAAGGTTTTTTTCCTTTAATACTATTAAATACTACTGTGCTAGTCACAAAAATTAGCCAAAACTGAAACAGTATAACTGAACATGCCTTAAAAAAAAATCTCTGTTTTGCACTTTATGATATAGTAACTTATATGGTTCTAGGTGATGCTTATTTTGATACTAGATTTTAAGGCAGTTACAGCTGAAAAAATTATTTCACAAATATACATAGATCTAAATGGGTCTGTTTAGCAAATAATAAAACATTTTTCAATCTCACCCCCAATTTTCCAAAGCATTTGTTGAAAATAGGGTGATTAACTATAAATTTTACCTAATGTTAAACACAACAGATACTACATTTTAATAGTATTAACTAGTAAATTCATGGTCTATTGAAAATCTTTATTTGAATGTTCTTAAAACAGATTAGAAAGGCCCATTTTCAAGTTTTTTCAGTTGTATTAATATGAAAGTTTTTAATTGACTTATTTATATTATTTTCAATGACAAAGCTCCCCTAAAGTTGGAAATATTTTTAAACATCAATTTAAAATTCTCTTTTCACAGCATGAATTTTCTTGAAAAACAGATATTTTATGATGTTAAAAATATCATCCTCATTTTAAAATTACAGATTAGGTATGCTAATTTTTTTCAGGGTTGCATTTTTAGGGTAACATTACTTATGACTATTTTTCATCAGATTTAAAGGTCGGCAAAGTTGACACATTTGTCTTTTGTAAAAGAAAAATACCCAACTCATCCTTTAAATGACAGCTCTTTTAAGTGCTTTGCTGTGAGATAGCCAGTGAATCTCTGGATGCTCCAAAAGATTTATATGTATTCACTCCCCATGCCATTCAATATTATAAGTATTCCTCCATATTTTAAAAACTCTCCTTTGGTGATACAAAGCTGGGGCCACAGCCTAAAGCAAGGGCCCCACTATTGCCCAGTTTCAAGGTTTACTATTCATATTTTACACAGGTGATTGGAGTTATGCAACAGGAGCCCTAATTGACATCTTGTAGCAGTTTATTCATTTTATTTTCTTCAATCCTTTGCTGTAATAGCTTACCTGTAAATGATGCAATGAATGAATTTCACGAGGCTGTCTCTGAGTTCTTAATGCAGATTCGCTTCTGTGTTCCAGTCACAGGCAACTATCTTTAGTGGCTCACAAAAAAGGAGTTCATTGTACATTTCATTACTGAAACAGCACATAGCAAATATCATAAGCTGAGATATATCATAATCCATAGTTTCATCCAGAAGAACAAGTCTCCCACAGTGTGTGATTTGTGACTTGTTTCCTCCAGTCTTTGGCGATATTTTCTCTCTCTCAGCAATATTTGCTGAAAAAAAAAAAGGCTTTAGATTGTTTCTGTTGTTTTCAGTGCATCATCGCAGTCCATTTTTACTACTACAAGAAGGAGAGTTTCCTCATTGGAACATGACACTTGGTCTTCACAGTGAAAACCTTAAGAGACTGCCAAACACTTGCCATAAGGTTTAATAGAGAAATTTGATAAAATGCTGACCTGCATATGTCATGACTTAGAACACGACGATTTTAAAGGATGTTTATGTCTTGGTTGTTCATTTGTTGTATGTTGCTAATGTGACAGCTTCATATGATCACTAATATCTTAAGGCACAGAATGCACTTAGATTGAGATTAATTTATTATCAAATATATATATATACACACACATACATATGTATACACATACATGTTCCAAGTACTCTTCTTGATCATTTTTGAATTATCAGATGGTAATTGCTTCTAAGGTATAATGAAGATCTTGTATAAGGAGTGTGAGATGTCATCTCTACCATTTAAATACTTGCTTGAGCTTGGATGAGTAATATTAGCTGCAATCTGTAGTTTCTTTGCAAGAATCTTTTAAAGACATCTGTCCATATTGTGTGAGTTATCTTCCTTTAGTTTCGTTAATACTAAATGATGTAATTATGAATCCACTTAACTGAGCCCGAGCAAACTGAGCCCTGTGATTAGATGCAATACAATCAAAGAGAAGAAATGCTGAAAATATTACCACCCTCTAGGTCTAAAAAATCTCTTCCTTTTCTTTGTTCTGTCCTTAATGATTATATATCTTTAGTACCTTATTCACTTTCAGTAGGAAGTGGGAGTTACTCATTTACCTGGTCAGTAAATTGTTTTCAGAGTCTTGAAGGTGTAATAATACTCTTCTAGTAGTTTTTAACTTAGCATTTCCTTCCAAAGAATTTAAAGATACGGCCCTTCTAATGTTAGAATTTTATGATTGATCATATGTCTATTTCTCTATTTTTTTAAGCTATTCTTCCTGATTATATAGTTAATACCTTTCAATTTAAAGACGCAGCCCTTCTAATCTTAGAATTTTATGATTGATCATACATCTGTTTCTCTATTTCTTAAGATATTCTTCCTGATTATATAGTTAATACCTATCATTATAGAAAAATTGAAGTCTAAAGAAAAGTGTAAAGAAGGAAACTTAAAAGGTGCATAAATCTGACCACATGGAGAGAAACTCTATGGTGATTTTTGTGAATAAACTCCTAGATATGAAGCTATGCACATACATATGTGTCAACAGCTATTCACATAGATATATTTGTAATATCTATTTACATTTAGAAACATTTTAAAATGAGAATCATACTGCACTTACTGTTTCGTAGCTGTTTCTTAAAGCATTGTACACATCTAGTAGTAAGATTTTCTATAGGTTATTCTTCTCCCTATAAGTCTGTCCCCACATATAATTTTTAAGCCACTGTCTTCAGTCTTGCTATTTTGTATGAGTACAAATCAAGTCACTAGATTTCACAAGAATCTAGCTTCATTTTATGGCCAGGCCATCATTTACAGAAAGGCATGCCGAGGGCATGCCATGACAAATTAACTATGGATTCTTTTTCATCAAAACACAAGAGAAACATTCTTTTGACCTTTGTACATTCTTATGATATGGGGATATCTATTCATGATTATGAAAGGTCTTATAACTCAGTAAAATATTTTTATTATGGATACCTTAAGAGAAATTGGGTCGATGTTTTAGGGGACTGAGGCTATGGTTCCTTTCTCAGCAAACTGAGAAAAGTTTTAGAGTTATTTTCTAAAGTCATTGCACAAAAAGTCTTAGAATGACATGAGACAAAGCTCTACATGCCTTAATAAATAATAAGAACAAGTGGTAATCAGAAGGGAAACTATTTACTGACGTGTAATGACAAGAAATGAACTAATTGTAATAGTGCGGGCTCAGTTATATTGATCGATAGATTCATGTCAGGCTGTCCCAGAGATTTGATTTTTAGATTGAAAAAGTTACCTCCATTATACATGTAAAATATATCTCTATTTCCAAACCCAACTCATTTTGTAAAAGGAGTAGAGGCAAATGGTCGGATGAAGAACAGTCCTTCTATGGAAACTGAGTTAAATGAGGGTAGAATTAGGAAACGGCAGTTGAAGGAGAATCTTCTTTCTAGGACTAAAGAACTTGATTTTTTTTTTTTTTATAATCACTTACCATATAAAAGTGTTTTTTCTACCTGCAAAACGGAAGGTCTAATATTTTCCAATTGCAGACATAAACAGGCACTAAAAATTTAAGTAATGACTTTAAAATATCATGTAAATACAGAGTGCTAATTAATTGCTAATGGTATGCTTATGTTTTGAATATGTACTTCTTGATGGAATGGCATGAAACAACTATATTCTTTTCCAGTATGATAACTTAAAACAGAAACAAGAAGAATAACATTCCTCGTTTAACTTGTTGGAGAATTTGAACTAGACTAGGTTTGCATTACTTTATAGTATTAATAAGAATGCCAAGAAACCTATAGCAACTTGGGGAAACCCAATTCTTCCCAATTTGGGTGACCTTACCTTCAATCATAAACTGGTCACTTAAAACCCTCTGTCCTTGAGTGGTTAACTAACAATGAGGCACTGATGGCAAAGTGTATTAAACTGTTACTTGAAATATTTGTATCCAAGGTCGAAAGCCTTACTCACATAAAATATATTAAAACAGTCAGTGACCGTTTATAGCAATAACTGCCTTTGCATTACCAGAAAACTAGAAAAATGAAGATGTTTGAACATGATTACAATGTGAAATTTGATGAGATGATGGAGGAGGGTGAAATATCTTTTAAATCCTCCCATAGGAAGATTTTAAGTAAAACATAGCTCTTCTGCTTCCCCTTTCATCTCTTTTTATTTTTTTCTCTTTAGCTTTATCCTTTTCTTTAAAAAATTTTTTTTAATTTGGTAAACTTGATATGTTACAATTTGTAAATTTAAGTTGTACAACGTTATATTGATACATTTATATATTGTAATTGCCACTTTATTAAGCAGAGTGAGGACTGCCATCCCTACCTTCTACCCTGCCAAAAGTTCAGGACCAGAGTGAGGGTCCCTAATGAAATCCCTCCACCTGAAAGAGCCTCCACTGAGAGCGACATCTCTAATGCATTTCCCCTGAATCTCTCTCTATAACAGCAGTGAGCTTTTCATAGCAATAAGACATATTCCATATTGAATTAAGAAGGACTGTTCTGACAAAGTCACATGCTTTTTCCTCTCTGTTAAATACTTTACATGAGCAATTATCTCACAAAAATAAGTCAAACATTACCCATGTTGGTGGGGTCCACATGCTTGAAAATACATATGTGACAAAGATGGAGAACATTTCACTTACTAGGTTCCTTGCCAGTTGACTGACTTGTACCAAGTGGAAGAATAAGTATAAGCAAATGGTTACCACACTGTATTCTTAAGGGGTGGTCACTGCTAACTCTAGTTTTCATGCAAGTTTGGCACAATGCTTAATTGCTTGTGACAGTCTTGGAAAGACTGAGCACCAGTTCTGGAAAGATTATAAAAATATGCCTCTTGTTGATAGCAAAAGCAGGGATATCTGGGTAAAGAGACATGTTATATTTGGAAATGGGGTTCAATAGGGTAAATGATGTAAGACCCACCTACTTCTTTTCAGTTTAATCTTAGGGAGCTCTCTGCATTGCTCCCTCCTACTTTTGATGTCAGTTCATAATTTCTGGGGTTTCTGGAGAACTTTGAAGCCTGGTGTATTGGTGAGTAAGGAGAAGCCAAGTATCACAGATATAAGACAAGTGAGTCAGGGCTGGGGGTGAATGAACTTGGGACCTGCAGCAGTAGGAGAAAACTTCTGGTTTCTTTTTCTGAACCCTTACAGATCATTCTATTTCTTTTCAGTTTCTCCATCTGCTGACATTTTGGAAACCAAAGCCAAGAGCAATATATCACGTAAGCAACTCTAGGCATAAGGCTGTTTCAAACCAAAATTGATTTTTAAAAAATCTTTAATCAAGTAGAAATGGCACGTTGTGAATACTTCCGAGGAGTAAATTTACCACTGCTTTAAGATTAGCCCATCCTAGGTATTGTGTGGTAGTTTGGTTTCATTTTGATTCTTGGTTAAAACAAAACAGCCCTGCATGAAATTTATAACCAAAATGAAGCAGAGAACAGAGCAGACATTCATTGTAAGTTCTTTTATTAAAACTCTTAATGTTTGGGTCCAGATCTGTAATCAGATCTTACATGTGGAGTTTGCCATTACATTGAAGAGGAGAAAGTAAAAGCTTTGAAAAACAAATGAAGCAAGAAGGAAAATGTAAGATGCCATTATTTTCCCTCCATAAAAAAGCTGTAGTAATGATGGAACTGATTTTGGATGAAAACTAAGAGGAAAGGCTCCTTGGGTCATTCCATGTTTGTCCTCTTGAGTTCTTCAGCTTCCCCATCATGCAGAAGTGAATGTTTCCCCTAGATTGGTCTGCCCTCTCGCTATCACCAGCAGTGACCTCTCTGTAGGCATTTCCTAGCAGTTAATGACTGGCTAGTTTAAGGGGCCTGGGCTTTGCCTCAGGCTCTTTACTAGCATCTCATTAACTGGCAGGAAATGTGTTTCCTTTCTGTTGCTTACTTTTATATATTCTTAATAGAACAGAAGGTGCCTTGACTGTGGTAGACTACTTATACCTTCAGCGTCTCATTTGTAAATAACCCTGTTATGAGTAATAGGAAGTGATCCAGCTGGTTGTAAAAAGACACACATTTAATGGGCAACTCCTGGTGGACTAATGGATTTGCTGGAAAAAACATCACACCTGCAGCACACATTGCTCCATTTTTTGTTCCAAACATAATGAGACTGCTTTCAAGCAGGGATGCACATGAACCTCTCTGGGAGTTATAAACCTTGAAATATACAAGAGAAAACATTTAAAAAACAGATCTAGCTCATTTGTCTCCCTGGAGGCTAACACTATACTATCTGAGCATTCTTCTTGCCTAAGGTTCAGTAATTTCCAGGAACAAGGTAGAGGCACTTTTCTCTACAATGTAATGCCCCTTTAACATTTTATACCCGGACCATACAACTTTTGAATATACTCTCGAAGTGTGGCCACTGTTGCCTTCGTTGGCCATTCCCACTCTGCCTTTTTCTGACACTGGAATTGTATATCTAATACACCAGTGCATGGCATTTACTTCATCACCATTTGATCCCTGCTTAACTTGGTGGCCTGTTGTTTCATGCTGATTTACTGTAGTTGAACAAACATTTCTGGGGCACTCACCACAGTTCCAGGTTTATTCCAGAAACATCTAATGCCCACTGGAACCAAGTACAATGTCAGCCTTACCATGTTGTCCCCTGAACATAGCTTGGTGCCTGGCTTTGGCTCCTGTAGCTAAGGTTACACACTCTGCTATCAGACTGACAGCATCTCTAGCTCAGTGACTTGAGCAAGTTGCTGAACCTTTGTGTGCTTCAGTTTCCTCATTTGTAAATTTTGGAAATTTCACAGTTCTTTAAATGTCTGACTTAACCAAGTCATAGTAGGTGACAAAGGCAGACCTGGCCTTCTGACACTTGATGTCAGGGTTTCTCAACCTCAGCACAATGACATCCTCGGCCAGATAATTCTTGGTTGTGGAGGGCTGTCCTGTGCATTGCGGCAGCATCCTTTTCCTCTGCCCACTAGATTTCAGGAGCACCCTCCCCCCCAAGTCGTGGCAAACAAAACTGTTTCCAGGTATTACTGGATGTCTAGAAATGAAAATCACCTTGAGAGCTCCTATTCTATTTGGTACTCATTTAAATACACCACAGCTGTATGTTCTATTAGTTTGCTAAGGCTGCTGTAACACAGTGCCACAGACTGGGTGGCTTAAACAACAGCATTTTGTTGTCTCACGGTTCTAGGGTCTAGAAGTCCAAAATCAAGGTGTCGGCAGGGTTGGTTCCTTCTGAGGGTGGGGGGGAAAGATTTGTCCCCGGCCTTCCTCCTTAGCTTATAGATGTCCTTCTCCTCTGTATGTCTTTTCACATTGTCTTCACTCTATATGTACCTCTGTGTCCGAATTTCCCCTTTTTATGAGGACACCAATCAGGTTAGAGCCATCCTAAGGATCTCATTTTAATTTTACCACCTCTGTAAAGATCCTATATTTAAATAAGATCACTTTATTTGAAGTGACTGGGGGTTGGGACTTTAACATGGGAACTGGTTGGGGGGGACACTATTCAAGCCACAGTAGTTCTCAAAAAGTGTATTTAAAAACATTCTCAAGTCATTTACTTACCAGCAGTAACCCGTAACCCTCGTCTCTTTCCAAAGAGATACTGTGTGGCTAGGATAAGTGGGTATTATACTTGACACACAAATAACTCAATGGTACATTTGAATGAATGCACAAAGCAAACGACTTCTTAAAATGTAGTAAGACTGAAACAACTAAAAGTCAATATAAATAATATAAAGCAAGTATATATGAGAGTAGTTAAGTTGATAAGCATGGAGGATAATTATGCTAAAAGTTTCAGGTTAGAAAAAGCTATAATTACCTTTAAAGGAGACTATAGATTTGCCAATGTGTAGAGCAGTGCTAAAAGATAGAACCACAATTCTATTTCTAATTCACTCAGCCATTTTGAAATGAAAGGTAATGGATAAAGCATATCACAGGGGCATACATTCTACAATTTTTAGTAGACTTTAAAGAGCTCTTATACTTGAGTGGAAGTCAGTGATATGAAAGGTTCCCTGGAGTTTTATATCATGGAAAAGATTGGAGTTAAGGCAAAGAACATCCTGCCAAGACGGGGTATGTGTTCAATGTGAAGCACGTAACCAAAAAAAAGGGGTGGGATAGAAATTGAAAGAGGTCTAATCAGTGCTTACATGAAGCAAAAAGTGGATTTTATGACCCTGTAGAGATCCTTGAAAATCAACTTGGATTCTAAAGAGGTGGTGGCCATATCACATCAGTACACAGTTTTATACTGTGGCTTTACACTGTTTCTATGATTGTGTTGCCTCACTGATTTATAAAAACGTGCCAAGATTATGACACTGGGGGAATATCATACATACCCTCACTTTGATTTAGACCTGCGTTAATAGCCTCTTCAAGAAAATACGCTGAATGATATGGGACTCCGGGGAGTCTTTGTCCTGTTCTTTTTAAGGTTGTTTCTGTTGGTTCACCTAATTGTCATTCAAGGATAAAATCTTTTACTCCTGGTTCCACCTTCACCCTTTTGCCAAAAGTGTTTTTATATCTTTAAAGTGTTACTTAATTGTAAAGGCTTAGAATGTCAAGTGTAAGCAACACCGTTGAGCAGCATAGAGCTATAACTTAAACCTACCTCAGCGTGCCCATATTTTTAAAATGAAAACCTTTTATACTGCATCAAATATAAAGCAGCATTCAAATTCCTCCGTGTTTCATACTTGTGTTTAATAATATGCTGGTACACAATTATCCTTCCATGCAGTTTCTGGGTCTTTCCCAAGTCTAACCTTGTCTGATCCCTTTGTGTACTTCCGAGATATCACTATTTCCTCTATGAGGTTGACCAGGGTTACCTATACAAGGAATACTGTAGTGTACAAATGGTAGTAAACTTCCTCTAGAGCACCATTTTCATTTTTTCATGATTGATCTCTGTATCTGTGTGGTTTACCATTTGCTTGCTTGAAACACTGATAAACCTACCTGATTTCCTACTCTTGGCTCTGCCTCCTGGAAGCTAGTCTTACCTCTTCCTCTCCTGCAAGGAATTTCTTTGGAAGCATAGAGCAAGGAAGAACTTTGGTTCAGCCTGGAGTCTATGACATTTGTGTCCTGACCTTCTGATCCAAGTTCCTGTTAGGCCCTGCCTATCATAAAATCTGGGCAGTCCTGGCCAGACACCGTAAATGACTTACCTGTCTCTCCGCGACATGTGGGATCTTTCCGGACCAGGGCACGAACCCGTGTCCCCTGCATCGACAGGTGGATTCTTATCCACTGCGCCACCAGGGAAGTCCCTATTTCTTACATTTTTTAAAAAGTTCCTTATCTTGTAATGAAATGGAAATACGAAATTTCTTGCTACCCTTTCTTAGGCAAATACAAAGATCAAGTCTGTTTCAAGATAGTCATTCATATACCTTCAGAATTTCAGATTCAGAGCTATAAGGCACTGGACATTTCTAGGTTTGTACTTATAATTGTAGCCCATAATCTGTACCTTTATGCCAAGGGAAAATTTTATTTCCATTTAAATTATGATCTCAAATATTGCAAGATAAACTCTTTACCTATAATACATGGATAGTAATAATAAACAAATAGCAGTGAAGTACCAGGGTAGAAAAAAGATTGGTCTTTGGTAAAGAATAATTGGAAATATGAAAAGGAATATAGTGTCTGATCCTCCAGTTGCTCCTGCTGAATTTGATTTAACACTGGAAAAACATAGGCAAAACACATCTTAACCAGCCTGGCCTAACCCACATTGATTAATAATGAAATAAATGTTACCTAATATATTTTGATCACGTCATTTTCAGAGGAAAATATGCCGCATCATATTTTCCTAATAGTAGCCATAATCAGATTTTCTCTTTTCCTAAGGAACCCTTTGAAACTGAAGTCTTCAGAAGTGACGGCAGTGGGGCAGGGGGGCGTGGTCCCAGCCGAGAGATGGCGCCCTCCTGGCCCACTCTTCCAGGAGTGCAGAGGAGCTGGGTCATTGGCACACCACCACGCACTCCCAATGTTGTTGCCACGACTGCTAGCTTCCCCAAACAAATCATTTTATTTCCACTGCTCACTGTAACAAACTAGAATTTCAAACAACAGTCATCAGGACCCCTTTCATCCCTGAGGCTTTTCTGGGGCAAAGAGGCAGTGCTTCCCACCATGACTGAGGTCTCTGCTTTGATGTCCCCATTGCTGGGTGAAACTCTGCTAACTTGTGGAAAAGAGAACAGTGGTGGTTTCGTGTGTGTGTGTGTGTGTGTGTGTGTGTGTGTGTGTGTGTGTGTGTGTACTTCATTTCAAATAGAAATACTTGTCAGATGTTGCCTTGAATGTGGCCCTGGAAACACTGCAGATGGATGACAGTGAAACAAAGAAATGGGAGCTTTCATTTTACATGAATCATTGTGTTAATTGGGGATCAGGTGGTGTGTTTCCGGAAGTGAGCAAAGGGAAAATAGTATTTATAGAAGCTGTCCATGTACAACATGCACACTATAGCTTTGACCTGGTGTGAAAAGAGCAGACAGCCTATTTGAAGTAATATTAGAAAATTAAGTGCTTCTTGGGCTAGCAGCTTGTCAAATCTGATGACTTCAATGTAAAATAAGAAGAAAAGTGGATTTTCTTTACTGATGAGCTTCCCGCACCCCATCCTACCCCACCCCGAACAGTCTTCCAACTCTACTGCAAACCTATTTAAGGCTCTGGAATGTCCTTCTTGCCGTTAATTTATTTCCTGAATTCAATCATAATATATATATATAACGGTTATTGCTATATAGTTTTTGTTAATTGGAATAAATAGCAATCAAGCTTGTTAAACTTTATCTTAACACATGCATTTAACTCAATGTTATTTCTATATGGAGCTGGCCCAGTACTTACATTGCTTAGTTGTCCCAGAGCCTGGGATGAATGCTTTGGCCTCAGTAATTATTGTCTACACTGTCTGAATTTGTTATTTAATTACTTGATATTCTGCTTCATCTTGACTGTTTAGACTTGGCCTGCGAGCACTTGGCATCTTGTTCACAGGAAGGAATTTACAAATGCATTCCTCGGCTGATAAATGTAATAGCACACGATGGTGTGAGTCCTAATTAGAGAATCACACATCTCTAGTATATTAGGGTCAAGAGCTTTTGAGTATCAGAGTAGTGTGTTTATCTCATTAGTATATGCAGCTTTGGAATTGATTATTGCAATAATAACAGTTGTTTTTTTTTAAAATTAGGGTAATTAAAATTTGTAGTGCTTCCTTTTTATGTTGGGTAAACGTTAGTTGTGTGTGTTTTGTTTTGTTTTGTTTCTTTTAACTGTAAGTTGTTTTAAGATCAGTCTTTAGGGTTTTGGTTTTCTAAAATCTGTGGCTCTTTGTAAATAGGCAGTTTTGTAGGAAAGGCCAGAATGCTTAACACAGATGTGACATAGTAGGAAGAGAGAAGTCAAAGCCTATGTTAAGTGGGAAATGAGCTCTGATATAAACAGCTCTTTACCTCTGAGGATTGTCTTGAAAATATCTTTCTTTTTCCTTAAGTGTGCTTATACTGCCCTTGATTTCTCTATCAACGCTTTTTCCCCTGAGATCTATAAGATTAAGGCAGGAAATTATCTGACTAAAATGATTTTTATATAGATTTACCTTGTGGTAGAGAGATACATCTGTCTCTGTGTCTCTCTCTCTCTACTTATCATCTATCAACAGATATTTGATAAACATTTACTACATTCAATGATATGCTGGATACTATGGAGGAAAACAAAGGTTTTCTAGACAGCATTTCTTAGATTCACTAGTTTACAATCTGATGGTGGAAGATCTGGGACTATCTGGAGGTGGGTGAGGGGTGTGGATAATAAACGCATCCAGGTGACTTGTTAAAATAACTCTGAGCAACAAAATAAATAATGACAGTATTAGTCTGATCCTAAGAATAGGTATCTGAGACACTATACTCACATCAATAAATTATTGAATAAATAGGAGAGAGGGACAATTCTCTTTATAGAAGGATTCCAAATAATGTATGTAAACAATCCCTTTCCAGGAAGTGGAGCTTAATTCCTCTCCCTTTGAATGTGGGCTGGACTTAGTGACTAGCTTCCAAAGAATAGAGTATGGACAGGGAAAATGGTGACTTTACAGTAGGGAAAGCTGGAAGACCCCACCTTAACCAAAGGATCGAGGTTTACATCACCAGTAATAAGTCATGTTGATATGGACTCCTGGTATCTTATGATGAGAAGGTTCCTTAGCTTGGGCTGCTATAACAAATTATCATAGACTCAGTGGCTTAAAAAACAAACATTTATTTTTCGCAGTTCTGGAGGCTGGGCAGTTCAAGATCAAGGTGACAACAGGTTTGGTGTTTGGTGAGGGTCCTCTTCTTGGTTTGCAGATGGTGGTCTTCTTGAGGTGTCTACACATGGCCGAGAAAGAGACATTATCTCTCTCATGTCTCTTCTTTAAAACTTTATTTTTTTAGAGCAGTTTTAGATTCATAGCAAAATGAAAGGAAGGCACAGATATTTCCCTTATATCCCCTACCCTCCCACATACATAACCACCATCATTATCAACATCCCCCACAAGAGTTGTACATTTGTTAACAATTGAACCTATATTAACACATCATTGTCACCCAAAGTCCATAGTTTACATTTGGGTTCACTCTTGATGTTGTACATTCTTGTGGGTTTGGACAAATGTATAATGACATGTGTCTACCATGGTATCATAAATAATAGTTTCACTGCCCTGAAAATTTTCTGTATCTCCTGTCTCTTTTTATAAGGGCACTAATCCCATTATGAGGGCTCCACCCCCATGACCTAACTACCTTCCAAAGGCCCCACCTCAAAATATCATCATATTGGGGGTTGGGCTTCTACATATGAGTTTTCAGGGGACAAAAACATTTAGTTCACAGCAAAAGGCCACCTTACTTCTGTGCTATTTTTCTCGCTCTTTCACTCTAATCCTGAAAAAGCAATGGACAAATCCAAATTGAAGGACATCCTATAAAATACCTGGCCAATACTCCTTAAGACTCTCAACATCAGAAAAAGCAAGAGAGACTGAGAAATTGTCACAGTTTGGAGGAGACAAAGGAGACATGACTAATGCAGCATGGTAATCTCTATTGGATCCTGGAACAGGGAAAGAACACTAATGGAAAAAACTGGTGAAATTTGAGTATAGTTTGTAGTTTAATTATTAGTTTTGTACCAGTGTTAAATTTTTAACTTTGATAAATGTAACCCTAATTATATTAGGGAAACTGGGAGAAAGTCTGTATGCTTTTTCTGAACTATCTTTACAAATTTTCCAAAATTCTAAAATTACTTCAAAGTAAAATATTTTTAAAAAGAACATTATCATTGAACAACTATCTGTTACTAAACTAGGATGCTAGTTTTCAGAGGAAGACCAGAGCAATGCAATTGTTAGAGATGGCTTCTGGAAGGAGTGGGCTATATGACAGGCCCCAAAATAGGATAGGACTTGAGGCTCAGTCACTGATTCTTCCAAGCCACAAGATTTTGTTCGAAATCTACTTTCTGACCTTTTGAATAAGACAGGATTCTCATAGACACTGCCTCAGGTAATTCTGATACCAAAGCAAAGTGATTTGTCTTAAATTTGGGAGCCCTGAGACTAACTAATTCCACCCAGGCTGCCTTTTACCCAGAGTCCCCAGGCATTGCCCAAATTGAAGATTCCTCTGGTCACCAGGACACTTCTTTCCCTATTTTTCTGAGGCTTTACCTCCCGTTGTCCCTCTGTCCATCTAGTCGACTCCGCTCTCTGAAAGCAGGGTCGCTCACATTCTTAGCTTGATCTCAGAATGTTCCTTTCACCTCGAGGCTTTTACTTAAATGAATTTTCTTCCAAAAACAAAACTTATTAAACTTTCTCCAGTGTGTTCTCTTCTTTCCTTATTACAGCAGAACAAGTTGATTGGGCAATTAAAAGCAAAACGTTCAGGACCATATCGTCTTTAGGTCAGCTGTTTCATGATTTTAAAGGAAAAGGTAATTCTTTTTTTTTTTTTAATAAATAAATTTATTTATTTATTTATTTTTGGCTGCATTGGGTCTTCATTGCTGCACGTAGGCTTTCCTCCAGTTGCATCGAGTGGGGGCTACTCTTCGTTGCAGTGCATAGGCTTCTCACTGTGGTGACTTCTCCTGTTGCAGAGCACGGGCTCTAGGCAAGCGGACTTTAGTAGTTGTGGCATGCGGGCCCAGTAGCTGTGGCACACGGGCTTAGTTGCTCCACAGGATGTGGAATCTTCCTGGACCAGGGCTCGAACCCATGTCCTTTGCATTGGCAGGCGGATTCTCAACCACTGCACCACCAGGGAAGTCCAGGAAAATGTAATTCTTATGTAGAATAATGAAATAC
>NW_020174046.1:3991496-4105464 GCF_003031525.2 Neophocaena asiaeorientalis asiaeorientalis | reverse complement strand
GGGAAATGAGGAAAGAGTGCCTACTTTAAAAAAAACTTTTTTATTTATTTGGCTATGCTGGGTCTTAGTTGCTGCACATGGGATCTTCATTGCAACATGTGGGATCTTTTTATTGTGGTCCCTGATAAGGGATTGAACCTGGGCCACCTGCACTGAGAGCGTGGAGTCTTAACCACTGGACAACCAGGGAAGTCCTGAGTGCCTACCTTTTTGATGAAATTAGATTAACTCTAAAAGCAAAACCTAGAAATGAATGATAACAATAATAACAACAAAAAACTGTATAGACTAATTTCACTTATGAATAAGATGCAAAATAAAACATTAGCAAATGGATGTAGCAGTCTATTACAAGTACAAGACCATAGTCACAAATGCAAACAAATCTCTTTTTTTAAAAAAAAATTTAAGGAATAATTGCCATGTAACATTAGTTTCAGGGGTACAACATAATGAGTTGATATTTGTTTATGTTGCAAAAAGATCACCACAATAAGTCTAGTTAACCTCCATCACCATTTACAGTTACGTTATTTTTTCTTACGATGAGAACTTTTTTTTTTTTTTTTTTTGCGGTACACGGGCCTCTCACTGTTGTAGCCTCTCCCGTTGCGGAGCACAGGCTCCGGACGCGCAGGCTCAGCGTCCATGGCTCACGGGCCCAGCTGCTCCGCGGCATGTGGGAATCTTCCCGGACCGGGGCACGAACCCGTGTCCCCTGCGTCGGCAGGTGGACTTTCAACCACTGCACCACCAGGGAAGCCCCCAATGAGAACTTTTAAGATTTATTCTCTTAGCAACTTTAAAATATGCAGTACATTATTACTAACTATAGTGGCCATGCTGTATGTTACATCCCATTTGACTTATTTATTTTATAACTGGAAGTTTGTAGCTTTTGGACCTTTTGACTCATTTTGCCCACCCTCCACCCGCTGCCTCTGGCCACCACCAATCTGTTCCCCATATCTATGAGCTTGATTTTTTATTTCTTTGTTTTTTTAATTCCACATATAAGTGAGATCATACAGTATTTGTTTTTGTCTGATTTATTTCACTTAGCATAATGCCCTTACGGTCCATCCATGTTGTTGCAAATGGCAAAATTTCCTTAGTTTTTTATGACTGAATAATATATAGTATATACACACACTACATTTTCTTCATCCATTCATCCATCAGTGGACACTTAGCTTGTTTCCATATCTTGGCTGTTGTAAATAATGCTGCAGTGAACATGGTGAATGTACCTTTTCAAGTTAGAGTTTTTGTTTTCTTTGGATAAATACCCAGAAGTGGAATTGCTGGATCGTAGGGTAGTTCTTTTTTTAATTTTTTGAGGAATCTCCGTACTCTTTTCTATAGTGGCTGCACCAATTTCCATCCCCACTAACAGTGCACAAGGGTTCCCTTTTCTCCGCATGCTTGCCAACACTTGTTATTTCTTGTCTTTTTGAAAATAGCCATTCTAACAGGTATGAGGTGATGTCTCATTGTGATTTGCATTTCCCTGGTGATGAGTGATGTTGAAAGTCTTTTCATGTACTTGTTGGCAAGGCTCCTTTCTAATGGCTGCATACTTCATGTCCACTACCATAAGTTATTCAACCCTCTTTCTATCGGTGACTATGTGGGTATTCTCTTACTTTTGACTATTACAAGTAATATAGTAGTAAACATTTTTGGAACATCTATCCTAATGCACATATTTCTTTAGGAATGATTTTGAGGAGTAGAATTAGTGGTGAAAAGGGTATGTGAATAAAAATACAACATCCATTTGATAGATCTCTCCATAAGCTAGGAATGGAAGAAGGCAGTCTTAATTTGATAGAGTATATTAATGGGTAAATAATCATCATAATTAAACCTATATAAACTATGCAAACATTCTTTGTTGTAAAAAAAATAAAAATTATAGAAAATATGGAAACAGTACCTGTGTGTTCTAAACATTCAACTAATAAGAAATTGCTAGCAATTGGGTTCTATCCTTTTGTACCTGTTACTCATTAAAACATAAATATATAGATGGATGGATATATAGTTAGATAAATATATATGCATATTAAAATATTATTATATGACACTATTCTGAAATTTGTTTTAAAAATTTTTATCAATGTGTTAAATTTCTTCTGTATTAGTACAGACGGTTCTACCGCATTTGTTTTTATTAGTTGCATACTCCGTAGTATACCATAATTTATTTAATTCTCCCTCTATTTGGGATATCTTGGGTTTTCTCCACATCTCTTTATTTCAGTACTGTTGTTTTGAACAGTATTGTACAACAACAGATTGTTGTACATCTGTCCTAGTGTTCATATTCCTTAGGATGGATATCAACAAATAGAAAGGTAAGCAGGAGCTGAGGAAGCCAGGATGAGCTCGTGTATAACTTTGAGAAACCTACCTGAGCAGAGAAGGAAAAAGATAAGGCATTAGCTAAAAGTGTTCAAAGAGATGTTGTATCTTTTTGGGGAAAAAAAAGCTAATATATGCATAAGGTAACAGCACAAAGTAAGGAAGAACTCACAACGAACGTCTGCAGCCTCACGCGCCCCTTCTCGACCCACTCTTATTGGGATTAAGGCTCTTCATTTCCATGAAAACTTCTCTGGCCATGGTCACCAAGGGCCCTTCATGCCATTGGACACTTTTCCTCTGTGACGTTTGGCTTTGTTGGCCACTTCTTTTTTCTTGAAACTTGGGCTAACTTGGACTCCATGAAACAATTTTCCCTGGAGCTGTTTTTAGCCCTCTGACCCCTCCACTTTCTGATTTCTCTTCAGACCCTTTTAACCCCCCTCACATCATCACGAGTGCAGAACCCCAGGGTTTTCTTCACTCTCTTCTCACTTGACCTGCTCTAATCATGTGGGCTCCTCTGATCCCTTAGCTTTAAGTAGCACCTAGACTTCAAAATTTAGTTTTAGTGCAAACCTCTCCCTTGAGTTCTAGAACCATCCTCCTCTTCAGGGATCAATTATAGGTATTAGTTAATTGTCCATTAAAATATCACTTTTATCAAATCTCACATGTAAATGTATCCACCAGGCTCCTCAAGTATCAAGAGACTCAAAATAGTGGTGTATTAAACAAGATACAATGTATTATATATTTAAGGTTGCTTTTCCCCTTGAAAATCACTCCGTGGCTCTAAAACATGCAGTTTGTTGTCATGATCTGACTATTTACACATAGAAAACTTATTTTAACTGTATTTTATAAAATTTATGTCAAAATAGACTTTTCTTTATATTTTGCTATTTGGAGCAAAGTTAAGGATTTTGTTCTTCTCTCTGGACAAAAGGAAGTTATTAAAATAGTAGGTATTAATTTTAACACCTTTTTCTGTGTTATTTATTGGTAGGGCATTTCCTGTAAAATACTGAAGAAAAAGAATGCCCACATACAGATTATTCAATGGGAAAATCTGATTCAAATCCTCAGTTTCAAAGGATCCTGTTTACTTGCATCTGTAATAATATACAGTGCCATTAATGAGGACTGCTTCTATTAATTCTTGATTCACCTTAGGTTTTGGGGTGGTGATGAGAAAAAAATGGAAACACATTCCAACTTATAAAAGTCCATGTTTTCCTTTAAATAATGTAGAATATCAGTGAAATCTTAGAAGTGATAGAGTTTTGGTTCAAGTTAAATGGAAAGTTATTTGTGATCATTAGCATAAAAATATCATAAAATCCCTAAGGCACAGTACTGAACATAGTCCTAGAATGTACGGATCTTAACCTTGGAAGAGATCTCAAAAATGACATGGTTTAAAGGTCATGAACTAGTACCTACAGGCTGAATATGGTCGGCTAACTATGTGTGTCTATGTATATATTCTGAATGCTTCCAAAATAATGTGAAAGCCATCAGCTGAGGCATGTCATTGGGGGCACATTAACACTCTCGTCTGCTTCCTATCCCATACCTGCTTGAGGCTTTGAAGACATCTGAGTCTGTAACCCCAGCCAGTTCGACTTACCTTCCAATTAAGCACATCTGCCAGGTGGTGATCCAGCCTCTGCTTGAACACTCTCAGGGACGGGGGACAGAGAGCTTATTAAAATTTCAGGGAGCCTTCCTTGTTCGAAAGTTCACTGAAATTGAGCAGCAACTTGATTCCCAGTAACTTCCACCCAATGGTCGAGCTACACACAACAAGCCTAATGCCTCTTCCACATGACAGAAATTCAGATAATTGATGGGATCTGTCATGTCTTCTCATTTCATTCCAGGGCTTTTCTTCTCAAGGTTAAACACCCTCAATTTCTTTAATGTCCCTCATTTGGCATTCACCATCCTGATAATCCTCCTTTGAATGAATGTAATTCCATTTGTCAATGACCCTTATAAAACGTGTTTCTGGGAATGAACACAGTGATCTACACGTTGTCTGCCCAGTCCAGGAAAGAGTGGGGTTATTAACACCCGTGTTCTGCGCATTACGCTTCCATTAATGAAATTGAGGGCTACATTAGCTATTGTTAAGCAGGTAGCAACAGGGATGAAAATGATGGTTAAAGCATGAAATGCAGCTTGACCAGGTTCAAAGAAAGGAGGGTGCAGTTTAGAAGTGAGTGAATAAGTCATAGAGATACGTCTTAACACTGAGGAAGATCCTCTATTTCAAAGGACATAGGGAATTATATTAGCAAAGGTACATATTTTTAAAATCTGAGAAGAAACTAAAATGAATGTATCTGAACTGATAATGATTTTTCTCCCTTCCTGTAATGTGGCAGTCACATGTTTTATAATTTAAAAAATTAAAAATACTATCCACCTATGCACATTACTACTCTATTCTGGTATGTGGTATCTTTATCCCTCATGCTTCTATATACTCTGTTTTATATACATTAAAGTCATGTTAAATTTGCATACATGTTCATACAACTATATTTTTCTGACATCCAAAATCATCTTTTGAAATTTGGCAAGGGAAATCAGTATTTTTATCTCACTGTAGTAAATAAGAGTTTCCTATATATATTTCTTATTTCACTTCTCCCAATTCCATCTTTTCCATGTTGCCATGGCTGAGTTCCATGATCATAGCAAATAAAGGTAAGGGCCACAGTGATTCTCAGGTCACTCAGACAGGGAAGTAAATACTTAAGTATTTTTGCTTTAGGGACTTGTAGGTGCTTCAGGAGCAACAACAAAGTTCTCACATTCTCCCTTTCAAGCCCCTGTCCCTGTACTGCTTTGAAGCTACAGAACCCCATTTGCATGGACACCTTTCAAGTTTCCGAGAGGAGTCCTAACCTTCTGTATTTATAATTTAGCATTCTATCAACGGGCCTCACTGTTATATAAACTTCAGGCTCCACAACTGGATTTACCTTGCCTTCCTCTGCAAACTTCTTTTGCACACCTGGCGGCTTTTTCACTTACTCATGTGTTGGCTTGATGTGGAGGTGTGCCTTGATCTTTGATCCTAAATCCCATCTCATCATTCAGCCCATTAGAGCGCTTCCCTGCTTCTGCTCAAGGTCCAGGAAGGTGTTTCCCCTCCCTTCTTCTTGCCGGTCTCCTTGCCCAGGGAGCCTTTACCCTTATTCTCAGGCTGATTGGCGTCTGAGGCCAGGACACTCAGGAGTGAATGATGCCTGCCTGCTGGTCCTCAGACTTCTGGGCACGCTCACCGTAATCTCACACCATCATGCCTCACTCACTGCTCTTTGGTTCCCAGAGCGCTTTGATCACAACCTCTCTTGGGCACTGGCCCTTCCGCTGTACTTTAGCATCACATCGTACTATCTAAGGTGGCTTCTCCAGTCCGGGGTAGCTCTAATGTATGTCTGAATAAGACCTTGGTTCATTCTTCCTACTCACCTGCATTGGGTCACCATAAAGAAATCTCAAAAACCTTATATCAAAGAAGTAATATACATAATTTTGTATATTGAGCGTGAAGACACAGTTTCAGCGAAAAAAGGGAAATGCTAAACACATGAAGGTGAGGCCATTTTCAATTCCTGGCTTCCCTAAGATTTTAGTACCCGACTTCGTATTCTTTTCACTCTAATTCCTGGCGACATTTCCAGTGACTTCAGTGTCATCATGGGTAACCCTGCCAATACTCTGGCTTCCCTTGGTTTATAACCTCAACCTCAGTGATCTTTACTTTCCACTCTGCTTTAGAGTCACAGGTACAGATGTCATGTTTACCTGACCCTCGATGGAAGGAATAAAGGATGTCATAGCCATCTTACACCTAGCACAGGTATGACTGTGCTTATGACTAGCACAGCTCTTTAAATATATATTAGGAGCACAATAAATATTTGTTGATTAAATGAATCTATAAATATTCAGAAAGTATAGCCATAAAATCAAGAATGATAAATGAAGCTTGAGTAAGGTCAGTGTCTTGGGAAAAATAATTGGAAATTACGATCCAGAAGATATTTTATCATTCAAGTTCAAATAGTATTCTCCCTTTTGAGATATTCTAAATATGAATAACATAGGTTTAGGAATTATAATTTTTTCTCTATAATCACAGGGTATCCTTTTTTCCTTGAAATTATTCTCAATGTATTTTAAAACTACACAATACCATTTAACATTTGAGCAATACCTCATCCCTCGAAAAGGAAGTTTTACAAGGCAATTTGAGCATATCTAAAATTTCATTTTGACAATTAGATTATGGAATTAGAAAATGGTCTATTTACATTGTTATCTAAATTATAGTTATTAAACAGTTATCCAAAGCTGTTCCAATAGACCTGATACATTATATATGTAATACATTACATATGTATACATAAAACACAAGACTAGAGAGAGTTTTCTTGGAGTTTTTTTAGTATTTGAAGATGTAGAATGACTTGAAAGTGTCCATATTGTTTTTGAAGAATTGCTAACGATCAGGCAACATGCCCTGTTCTTTCCTTTGAGAGTCATGAGTACACGTACCGTCAAAGATCTCACCGGAGATTTTGTCCATGAAAATAACTCTGATCGCTTGAAGCACAACTTTTATGAGACTCTTCGATTTGTTTCCCAAAGATCAGGTTCAATCCTGGTGGCTTGCTATAAGAATGTCTTAATTTTTATTCAGTTATCTCTACTTCCTCTAACTGCCCTGCACATCCCGTCACTCAGCAAATAAAAATCCAAGCAGTAAAGTTGGTTAGCTAGGCATACTCTGTAAAACACGAAGATTTATTCTTTCAGTGACCTTAATGATAGTTTTAGTGTAGTAGATTTTTTATTACAGTAAATTATTTATTGCAGAAGAGACATCTGAGTCAACAAGGAATGTGGAAGTAATAGTGGAGAAATTTATGTTGTTTTTCTGAAGCATCTCCCCACCACCCTCATGCTTCTAACAAAAACCTTCCATTATGTGAAGCGAATGCTCGAAATAATGTGAGATAAATTAGATTTGTAAAGAGGGGAGACTGCACGTTCAATTTCCAGGGTTTTCCTGAAAGGGGCTCTTTTCATTCTTCATACTTATTCCAGAGCCAACTAGTTCACTAGCTTACTACCAGAGAAGCCTTTCAGGTGCTACTCTCTGAGAAGGATCAAAGTCCTGACATTTTTCAGGTTGTTGATATTCTTTCAAGAGACATAAAGGCCTTATCAAGAATGTGTCAACCCAGAATCAGTGGGGCAGAGGCATCATGGAGATCAAATATCCTCCCCTCCCACTCCTTACCTAATCATTTGGAGAGCAGGAAGTGACAGATAAGCTGTCACTTGAATCTAAACATCTATGTGGAGTAGACTATCTTTTATTTACAATTCCAGAAATGGGCATTGTTGACGTCTCTTGGACAATGAGAGCACATCCTTTTATAGTTAGAACCCTGAGGTACTCTGTGATCTTGAAGCCTTCTATGAATCTTAAAATGATGGTGACCAATGACTTTACAATCAAACAATTTTATTTCTTTACTTAATTACTCATTTATTTATTAACTGGTTACTCCATTTAGTATAAGTAGTGAATAACCACGAAGTTTCTATTAACCATAGTATTGGAGTAGTCAGAACGGGTCTGTAGTGACCTTGCCAGATAAAATAGTTAACTATAAAACACCTTAATGGTAACTGAATTCCTATCCTTTAAATGGGAAGCATTATTTAACATTTCAGTAACTCATAATTAACAATACATTTTAAAGACCAACATCCATTTGATGAAAAGTGATACCTTTTCTGTGGTTTTCCAGCACCCCAAACACATTATCTTGCAATAGTGATTTAATAAATATTTATTTAACAAATAGATAGACGAATAAATAAACTCACTCCTCAGTTTAGTGAGGTACGTCTTTATTTTTTTCCAGAAAGAGTTTGTGATTTACTGACTTTTTGGAGCTCTCACATATCCGCAGATGTCTTCCTGTTACTTTCATAGGTGAAAGCCAATTTGGCTGGAATAGAAATCTGGCACATTTCCCTTCAAGCGTTTAGAGATGTTACACTCACTGTCATTTTATACAGTTGCTCTTTAATCTCAGCCCAGTCTCTTCTCCTGGTTCTCTGCTCCTGTTCTGTTCAGATCATTCCTTTTTGCATATTATTAAGGATCGAGTCGTTTTCTGAAAAAAATTCTTTTGATTCTTTTAGTAAATAATATCTACAGAATGATTTCCCTTTGAATTCTTAAGATAGTTCCTTTTTCTTGATTTAGAGTATAATTTCTACCAGCTACGTGTTTTATTTATATTTATCATTCTGACTGAGGGGAGATTTATGCATTTCTAGGGTTCCCTGTTAGAGGAGTTCTATGGATCTTACTTAGTCCAGACATTTTTGTGTAGAGACCTCAGGCTCTGAGACCCCAGGATAAGTGTGTAAATATCAAAGCGATTGATCCCATTGTTACTCCAAGCAGAGTAATAAAAGGTGCCCAACAGCATTAGTCATTAGAGAAAGGAAAATTAAAACCATAATGAGATACCACTACATATGGGTAAGAATGGCTAAAATGAAAAATACAGACCCTACCATGTGTGCTAAGGATGTAGATGAAGTGGAACTCTCATACACTACAGGTGGGAATGTGGAATAGCGCAACTTGGTGAAAAGCATCTGTGGATTTTTTTAAAAACTTCAGCATATGTTTACCATATGATTCAGCTTTTCCACTCCTAAGTATTTACCCATGAAAAATAGAAGCATATGTCCATACAAAGACTTACATACACATGCTCATAGCAACTGTATTTCTAATAGCCCCAAACTGGAAACCACCCAAATGTCCATTAACAAATGAATGGGTAAGCAAGCTCTGATATAGCCATTCAATTGAATACTACTCGGCAATAAACAGATTAGCTATTTAAACATGCTGCAACATGGATGAGTCTCAAAATAACTATGTTGTATGAAAAAAGCTAGACAAGATGGAGTACAAACTATGATTTATGTAAGATTCTAGAAAATGCAGACTAATCTATCGTGACAGAAAGCAGATCAGTGGTTGCCTGGGAGTGAACAAGGCGTTCGGGGATTGGGGGGATGGATGGAAGGATTATATCAGGGGTGAAGGGTGTCTTCGTTATTTTGATTGTGGTAATAGTTTTCATGGACGTACACATTTGTCCAATCTTATGAAATTTTACGCTTGCGATAGTTTACTACATGTTGATTATACCTCAGTTAAGCTGTTAAAAAAGAGACATAATAGTTTATAGGTCTGTATAAAAATATTTGAAATTTATTACTTCCCTTCAGCTTTTACTCATGGGACTTGATGATGCGCCAATGCCATCATTTAAGATGGGGACTAAAATGTGTTTTCTTTTAAAATTATCACTAAGATGTTAGCCAGCATATCCAATAGTTAAGTGTGAGACAGAAAAAAAAAGACATAATTACTAAAGGAAAAAAGAAAAGAATGATAAAAAAATATGATTCTAATTCCAGACATTCCTGGAAAGCAGCACCAAGGAAACCTGGCCAGGAGTTGGGAAAAGATTATACAAATGCTATAGGGCAGCTCTGCCAGGAAAAAGTTATAAATGACTGAAGAACTATGGCATTTGTGATGAGAAAGGAAATTAATCTTCTTGTAGCTTATACTTTCAAGTTTTTCCAGTTAGAATTGTCTCCTTTGAAAGACGAAAGATGTGATTAAGGAGTAATAGTTTGTCTTTAATTTTTTTATGAATAATGTGTTCTGAATATTTGGTTAAAATGTTTGAATTTTGGAAAAGGCCATTTTTAAAGCAAAAGTAGAAATGTTATTAAACTTGAAATGGACTTAATGTTTCTTTGAAATTTGCTTTGAGAAAATTGAGTTCCCAGTTATAATCAGTTATAGCTGAAGTTGATGAAACAATTTTGTCTGTTATAGACTTCCCAGATTATTAGAAAAAATACAATAGGGGCAGTACATCTGGTTCTCCTCCTTACATGGACCAAAAAAAAAAAAAAAATCTCTGTATCTGTAGCCAACTCATATAACTTCTATGGGTCTCAAATTCATCGACTAAAATACCAAGTAGTTTAATGTAACTCTCAACTCCACCCTAGCTGTATAATTTATGATTCTGTATATTTAGATTAGGGATATAAGCATTTTCAGGCCATTTCTTATCTTTCTAAAGATAGAACAGAAGAGGAATACTGTATAGGCAATTTGAATAAGAAAAGGGAGAGAACTGATGCTATGCTGGCACAAAATTAATTTATAAATGATGTAACTATAGTCATAAATTCTTGATATATTCTCTTTATCAGTTATTTCCTAAAATTCATCTGTATTTTTAATGAACACTGCCCACAAATTATGGTGAGTGCCCTATTCCAAGATAAAATGTCCCTAAATAGTGTGCAAAGAAACCATTTCTCTTAACCATAAATTCCTACAGAACTCAAGAGTTGTTTTGGTTTGCATTTGCAGTAAGTACTTTTTCCTCTTAAATTCACTCTAAGGATATATCCATTCACATGGGACTTCCTTAGGTTGGCAGAGCTCAGCTAGAAATCTAGAAATACAATAATCAAAAAGAAATTATGAAAACATAGGCTATGGGAAATAGACATATAATGTATTGTGAATGTTTCTGCTGTAAAATGGCAAACCACACAATTACCATTAAAACTCAAAATAAAGAACCAATCAACTGACAAAGCTATCGGAGAAACTAGGCCAAAAAAGGGAAGGAATACAAGAAGGGGTGGGAAAGTAGTTCACTAATCCTCTTTGGGAGAAATTGGCTCTATAATATGATAGAGCCAATATGATATGGTGAACAG
Organism: Neophocaena asiaeorientalis asiaeorientalis; assembly: GCF_003031525.2. Taxonomy (NCBI): domain Eukaryota; kingdom Metazoa; phylum Chordata; class Mammalia; order Artiodactyla; family Phocoenidae; genus Neophocaena; species Neophocaena asiaeorientalis. The sequence goes on along the minus strand of NW_020174046.1, from coordinate 4,094,217 downwards.
GCAAATGGAGGAGGGCAAAGGAAAGAGAAATAAACCTAAATTCACAGGGATTTTTGTCATCTAGGAGAGAGGAAGTGAATGTATTCCCCTAGGTTTGCACAGACTTTGGGGAACGCGGTATTGTGGAAACAGCCTAGTCTTGGTCTAAGTGAGACGTGAGACTGTCACCCAGCTTGGCACCTGTAGCCATGAAAATGACTTGGCTTCATGGCACATGCCAAGAAGATTCATACACTGTGGAGGGTCTGTTATTCAGACAACTGCACCAATTAAATTGCCGGTTGGTCTATGCAGGAGGTACCTCTGGGAGCACCAGGACACAAGTGCCAATCAAACTGGGAGTGACTGAAACATCTCTCCAGTCAAGAGACAACACTAAGAAAGGTAGAAATCATGGAAATGGCAATTCGGGTTCTCCTACCCCCATGCTTGAGCTGGAAGGAGCTTCTTGAGTAGATTAAATATTGTGGGTATACCCAGGGCAATAGTGTGCCTGTGGACAACACTGTTTAAATTTATTGCTTGAAATCTTTCTCAAGAGCCCCTAATAGAAAAATCACATGACTTTTTTTGTTTTTGTTTTGGTAGATGTGGTTTATAAATGGAATGCGTGGAACTTGTTATATCAACTTTATAGACAAATTTTATGGTTGCAAGTTCATCGATTTTTAAGGGACTCTCCTGGTAGTAGAGTCCCCTTTCCAACTTGCTCCCTAGTTAGAACATGTACAAACGATAGACAAATCATCATCTCTTGAGGCCACTGAAAGGAGAGATCTTACCACTGAAAAATTTTTCCTTATATTAAACCCAAATCTAAATGGCTAAAACTTGTACTACTCGCTTCCTGATTGAACCTTAAAAACCATACTCATTAATCTAGCCTTCAGCAATGTTTCTCTATTTTGTTTAAAAGATGTTATGAAAGGTCTTGCCTTACTTTGCTTAGGTTCAGATAGGTGCATTATATGGCACTGACTTGACCATGTGTAATATTAAATACAAAACTCTCATTTTTATTGAAGTATATTTGATTCACAATTTTACATTAGTTTCCAGCATACAGCTTAGTGATTCAGTATTTTTACAGACTATACTCCTTTAAAAGTTATTAAGATAATGGCTATAATTCCCTGTGCTCTACAATATATCCTTGTTGATTATTTTTTATACATAGTAGATTGTACCTTTTATTCTCATACCCTTAACTTTCCCCTCTCTCCTTCCCTCTTGCCATTGGTAGCCACGGGTTTGTCTACTGTATCTGTTTCTGTTTTGCTATATACATTCATTTGTATTATTTTTTAGATTCTACATATAAGTGATATTATACAGTATTTGTCTTTCTCTGATTTATTTCACTAAGCGTAATACCCCCAGGTCGATCCATATTGTTGCAAATATCATTTTTATAGCTGTGTAATATTCCATTGTGTGTGTGTGTGTGTGTGTGTGTGTGTGTGTGTACCACGTCTTCTTTATGCGCTCATCTGTTGATAGATACTTGGGTGCTTCCATATCTTGGCTGTTGTAAACAGTGATGCATTGGGGTGCGTATATCTTTTTAAATTAGTGTTTTTATTTTTTGGGATATATACCCAGGAGTGGAATTGCTTTATAGTATGGTAGTTCCTTTTTTAGTTTTTTGAGGAACCCTTATAATGTTTTCCGTAGTGGCTACACCAATTTACATTCCACCAACAGTGTACAAGGGTTCCCTCTTCTCCACATCCTTGCCAACATATGTTATTTGTGTTCTTTTTGCTAGTAGCCATTCTGACAGGTGTGAGGTGATATCTTATTGTTTTGATTTGCATTTCTCTAATAATTAGCAAGGTTGAGCATTTTTCATGTGCCTTTTAGCCATCTGCATATCTTCTTCAAAAAATGTCTATTCAGGTGTTCTGCCCATTTTTTTTATTGGGTTGTTTGCTTTTTTGATATTGAGTTGTGTGAGCTATTTATATATTTTGGATATTAGCCCCTTGTCAGTCACATCATTTGCAAATATTTTCTCCCATTCCATAGGTTGTCTTGTTTTGTTGATGGTTTTCTTTGCTGTGCAAAAGCTTTTCAGTTTAAGTAGGAAACTCTCATAAAAGCTATTGGTAATATAAACGGTTGAGGAAATTAATTTGATATTCTATATTGAAGCATTAAAAAATGCTTCCCTTCAGCAGGATAAACCCTTTCCTTTAAAAGTAGATGTTGTTGGAAATTCCCTGGTGGTCCAGTGGTTAGGACTCCACACTCTCACTGCCGAGAACGCGGGTTCAGTCCCGGGTTGGGGTACTAAAATCTCACAAGCCATGTGGCGTGGCCAAAAAAAATAGATATTGTTAAAGTTATGATATGTTTCCATATCTGGGCGAAACTTTTTAGTATCATACCATGTTACTATTTCTAGCCTCTCTTCAATTGCAGTTGTCCTCTCTGCAGTTGTCATGTATTGACCTCTCTGGCTTTCACTGAAGAGTTTAGCACCTGACTCACTTCCTTCCTTTCCACCCTAAATGCTGCCTTCATTTTGAGTCATTTTACTGTCCATATAACTTACACTTTTGTTATTTTATATTCATAGATCCTTGGTTTCCTTCCCATGAATGAGTTTAAGAACTATTAGAACAACTGACCTAACTGAGTGAATGGTACCAATGCAAACTGATGGATTTCAGCTTAACCCATAACACAATCCAGAGATCCTTTTCCATTTCCATTTTCAACTCTCATTCCCATTCCCCACGGTACCAATTCCAAACCATATCACTCTTCTCAAACCCTTCCTCTCATCTGCATACCCCTTACTCTCATCACTTCACCTCATCTTAAACAAAGAAGCCATCAAATTCCAGCCTTACTTTCCTTTTTGCTGTATGTAATAGGAAGAGGTGTCACCCTTCTGTCCACGTCATTGCTTAATTTCCTGCTGTTCCCATTGTTGTCTAAAAAACTACCTTGAACGTAAATGGCTTGAAGTCAAAATGTATTATTCCTTAAATTTTTGTCAGTTGCTTGGGCTCACCTGGATGGCTCTCTCATGAAGTTCCAGTTAGATGTAGACCTGCTGTGGGGTCATCTGAAGGCTTGACTCGCCTGGATGACTGGTACAGATGACTCCTTCACACACGTCTGGAACCTTAGCTGACATAGCTGGGCTGAGCATTTCCCTCTGTCTCTGTAAGCCTAGTTTCTTCACAGCATGTGATCACCAGGTAGTTGGATCTTATCACGGGGCTGGCGTCTTCCAGAGCAAGCATTCTAAGAAACTCAGTGGTGAATGGTAAGCTTCTTATGACTTATGTTCATGAGAAGTGATGAAACCATTCCGTGTCAGCTCTGCCTCATTCTGTTGCCAGATACAAGGGGAGGAAACCGCTCAAGGATGTATATGAAAAGTTATTCTTTGGGAAATAATCTTTGGAGACTAGCAAACACACCTGCCTTTATAGAACTAAGAACTTTAGAAGCTCATGCAGTTAATATACACCCTTCTTGTGGCTGCCATCTGCCTACTAATGGTCATGTTCTCAAATGTACTTTTATGTCTAGATTAGGATATTTATTTCTAATTAATTAATTTTTCTGATCACTATTTAATGAAATTAGAAATTGATAATAATATTGGGAAAAAAGCCCCTTCAAAAGCCCTAAAAAGCAAAAGTAATCTTCATTCTTGGGTTAATAATAAAGAAACTGCAGTGAAAACACCACGTAGATATATTTCATAAATCTCATATATAGATCATATAAACAGACATATATGCAAAGAATATTAGAAAATATTCTCAAAGATATTCCAGAAGTCCTAGGCTTCTGGAAGTCAGTGGTTGTTACCAAAGTGTAAAGGGAAGTAGGAACTAGGGAAATGAGAGACAGAAGTCAGAGGGAGAACTTTTTCTGTATATCCTCTCATATTTTTTACATTTTCTACCATTACAATGTATTAACCGTTACATACCTGGATACATACTACATAAATGGACTATCGTAAAATAAATATAAGTGCAAAATATGTTACCTATCTTGTGTTGTGGTGACAATAAATTAGCTACTACAATGTATTTAAATCTACTCCTGGAATATCCTGGAATATAAGAAGTTAAGAAATATTACCTCTCTTTTTTGTATGTGTGTGTGTGTGTGTGTGTGTGTGTGTATACACACACACACATATATATAAAATATATATTTAAAGTCAAAGATTTTGTTTTGAGAACCATCCACTTAAGAACTAAAATAACCAGCCTAACAATAATGCATTACTTCCACTTTGATAGCTAGAACTTATTTAGTCATAAATCAATTAGGGCCAATGGTCTACTAAACGTATTTTCCAATTGATCAAAATTAGAGAACAGGGCTTCCCTGGTGGCACAGTGGTTGAGAGTCCACCTTGCCGATGCAGGGGACACGGGTTCGTGCTCCCGTCTGGGAAGATCCCACATGCCGCAAAGCAACTGGGCTGCTGAGCCTGCGCGTCCGGAGCCTGTGCTCCGCAACGGGAGAGACCACAACAGTGAGAGGCCCACATACTGCAAGGGAAAAAAAAAAAAAAAATAGAGAACAAAATTAGGACACCTGAATGTCAGGTTATGAGAGATGATTTTAAAAGATTAATATTCCATTTTGTATGTGCTTATATATATACATATATATTATTTTAATTTTTGTCCATTCATCTCTCACTTAGATTGTTTCCATGTCTTGTCCATAGTAAATAATGCTGCAATGAGCATAGGATGTAGATAATCTTAAAATAGTGATTTCATTTCCTTAGGATATATGCCCAGAGGTGGAATTGCTGGATCATATGGTAGTTCTATTTTTAACATTTTGAAGATCCTCCATACTGTTTTCCATAGTAGCTGTACCAATTTACAATCCCCAGTGTGTAAGGGTTTCCTTTTTTCCACATCCTCTATAAAAACCAAACTCATAGAAAAAGAGTCAACTGATAATTGCCATGGCGTGAGGGAAATGGGTGCAAGTGGTCAAAGGATACAAACTTCCAGTCACAAGATGTATGTTCTGGGGATGTAATGTACAGCATAATGGCTATGGTTAACAACACTGCATTGTGTACTTGAAAACTGCTAAGAGAGTTGCTCTCAAAAGCCCTTACACAAACACACACACACACATATACACACACACACACAATTATAACTGTGTGAGGTAATAGATGTGTCAACCAACCTATTGTAGTAATCATTTTGCAATACATACATACATCAAACCATCATGCTGTGCACCTCAAACTTACACAATGTTATATGTCAACTATATCTCAATAAAGCTGGGGAAGAAAAAGGAACAGTAATATATTTGTGTGCTTTAGTAAAATATATACCATTACACGATGATATTGCATATGTCATATGGAGATGACATCAAAATCTATTTTTGAACTTTTTTAACCAAAAGAGTTTAAGAAGGACAGTCTTTTAAGCTGGTATAAAAAGGAAATAAAACTCTTTAGCAAATTTTTGCTAGAAAAATATTTGTCAATTAAGTTAATATCCAAAGACTTTTCTCTTATTTCCCACAATATTATTTATAGTTTGAGTTGTAGTGGCTAATTTTCAAAAAAGTCAGCAACTGTTTGACTATTTCAATCTATTGTATATTGCATATTTTCAACTGATTTTTCTTTAAGATAAATTCCAAGAGAAATAAGACATTATTAGTTGATTGACATAAAACTGATTTAGCAATGCCTTTTTAGTGTCCGACCTTTTTACTTTATTATTTTTTAATTTAATTTTTTTTTGCATAGCAGATACTTATTAGTTATTTATTTTATACATATTAGTGTATACACGTCAATCCCAATCTCCAAATTCATCCCACCACCACCAACATCCGTGCCCTCCTTTTCCCACTTGGTGTCCATACATTTGTTCTCTACATCTGTGTCTCTATTTCTGCCTTGCAAACTGGTTCATCTGTACCATTTCTCCAGCTTCCAAATATATGCATTAATATATAATTGTTTTTCTCTTTCTGACTTACTTCACTCTATGACAGTCTGTAGGTCCATCCGCATCTCTACAAGTTACCCAGTTTCATTCCTTTTTATGGCTGAGTAATATTCCATTGTATATACGTACCACATCTTTTTTATCCATTTGTCTGTTGATTGGCATTTAGGTTGCTTCCATGACCTGGCTATTGTAAATAGTGCTTCAATGAACATCGGGGTGCATGACTTTTTCGAATTATGGCTTTCTCTGGGTATATGCCCAGAAGTGGGATTGCTGGGTCATATGGTAATTCTATTTTTAGCTTTTTAGGGAACTTTCATACTGTTCTCCACAGTGGCTGTATCAATTTACATTCCCATCAACAGTCCAAGAGGGTTCCATTTTCTCCACACACAATAAATCAAATTCACTGATTAGCTCTAGTCGTTTTCTGGTGGCATCTTTAGAATTCTCTATGTATAGTATCATGTCATCTGCAAGCAGTGACAGTTTTACTTCTTTTCCAATTTGGTTTCCTTTTATTTCTTTTTCTTCTCTGATTGCTGTGGCTATGACTTCCCAAGCTATGTTGAATAATAGCAGTGAGAGTAGACAACCTTGTCTTGTTCCTGATCTTGGAGGAAATGGTTTCAGTTTTTCACCATTGAGAATGATGTTTGCTGTGGGTTTGTCATATATGGCCTTTATTATGTTGAGGTAGGTTCCCTCTCTGCCCACTTTCTGGAGAGTTTTTATCATAAATGGGTGTCGAATTTTGTCAAAAGCTTTTTCTGCATCTATTGAGATGATCATATGGTTTTTCTTCTTCAATATGTTAATATGGTGTATCACATTGATTGATTTGCATATATTGAAGAATCCTTGCACCCCTGGGATAAACCCCACTTGATCATGGTGTATGATCCTTTTGTGTTGTTGGATTCTGTTTGCTAGTATTTTGTTGAGGACATTTGCATCTATATTCATCGGTGATTTTGGTCTGTAATTTTCTTTTATTGTATTATCTCTGTCTGGTTTTGATATCAGGGTGATGGTGGCCTCATAGAATGAGTTTGGGAGTGTTCCTTCCTCTGCAATTTTTGGAAGACTTTGAGAAGGATGGGTGTTTGGTCTTCTCTAAATGTTTGATAGAATTCACCTGTGAAGCCATCTGGTCCTAGGCTTTTGTTTTTTGGAAGATTTTAAATCACAGTTTCAATTTCATTATTTGTGTTTCATTTGTTCATATTTTCTTTTTCTTCCTGGTTCAGTCTTGGAAGGTTATACCTTTCTAAGAATTTGTCGATTTCTTCCAGCCAACTTTTTACTTTAATCTTATTAATTTCCAAGACTACCTCAGTGACTTTGTGGATGAGTTAATTAAGGTTAATTATTTGATTTCAATTCTAATGGTCTTTACCTTTACATTAATTCAATATCTGACACATATAGCCACATCTTGAAATATATCAGAACCTAGCACTATACTAGATGTGAAATATTAAACTTCAATTCATCACTCGAACTATGACAACATAGTTCTCCTTCCAACTCTGTAAAACTAATATACCTACTCTTTGACCTTAGGAAACATTTGGGCCCTGGACCACTGTATTTCCTTATAATCTGTCCTCTTCTTTCTAGATTCACTTTCATCCCTTCCAACCCTCGATTTCAAAGTCTGTCATTTCAATCACTCTGTCACTATCACTCTGCCTTTCTTCCTCCTTGCCCTTCAGTTGCAACCCCTTATAAAAATCTTAACTTTGGATTGATTTAACAGTTTTACCTCTGTGCTTTTTCACAGGTGAAGCCTACTGAAAAAAGAAGTAACTGAAAGTTTTTCTCATGTTTAAAATACCTCTTTTTGATATCACATCCCTTTTTAGTTATACCTGAGTCCCAAACTTCTGGTGAAAATGGAACTGCTTTATAGAGGAATAAACATTTATTGCCATCACTTCAGTACATATTCATTCCTTGTTTTTTCCCAGGATGAATGATGACCTATAAAATGAACCCTTTTTACTTCATCTTACTTGTCACTGTTGGTCATTCTCTCTTTTAAGCAAGAAATACCTCCTTAGCTTCTGTGACTTTATTTTCTCCTGGATTCCATCCTATTTCCTAGGTTTTCCTTCTTAGTTTCCTTTGCAGGCTTATGTTTTTCTGCCGATTCCTTAAATAGTCACATTTTCTGAGGCTGCTTTATCAACCCTGGTTCTTTTTACTTTTCACACTTACCAGGTTACTTAAGCCACATTCATGTTAGTCAGTTAACACTTACATGTTTTATTTGTAGCCCTAAATTCTGCCTTGAACTCAAGACCCATAAATCCATCTGCTTTCTGAAAATCTCACTTACACATCTTACAGGAGTTTTGAGCTCTGTGTGATTTAAAATGACCTAGTAATTTTCACCTCAAATCTGCTTCTCAACTGTATTCTCTCTTTAAATGAATGGCATGAAAATTTCCTCATTCATGGAAGCTAGAAACATAGGAGTCATCCCTGACTCCTGTCTCTCACTCAGTCTCCATATCCAGTCATTCCTAGCGTCCTGTAGATACAACTGTTTTACTTCTGTCATGTATTTCTGCTGATACTCCTCTATTACAATGCTATTAAATAATTGTTGAAGTCATCTTTTTTCCTTTTCAGAAGCATTTGCAAGAATATAGGCTCTCATAAAGACCATGTGGTGACAAGGACCCTATAAAATACAACAGACAACTCTGTTCCTTCCCTCTCTACACTGTTGTTACCTTGTAAGTATCCTCCCTCATAATGAAGTAGCTAATGAAACGTTATCATAATATTTTAGAAGACATACAGACCCCACCTACTGATTTTTATTTCCATGGACAATGTTTGCAACTAAGATGTATAGAGTAGGACTTTGGAGTCAAGGTGGGATCTTGGGAAATTCATTAAACATCCTTTTTAGGAAAAAATTATAATAGTAGATAATACATATTTCATAGGGTTATGTGAGGATTAGGCAAGATAGTATAGAGCTGTATAGGTGCTAAATATTCATTTTTTCTCATTCCTTTCATTTTTTCTTTTAATGCTTGCCCGAGTACTTACTCTGTATCAGTCTTGGACTGAGTACTCGGAGTGCTGCTTGAAGGGGAGAGAGCTTCTGAAGCATTATTGACTATGTACATGAATGGAGGTACCATATTTGCACCATATACATTCCCACTGTGAGACACCACCAATGACTAGAAACCTGAATATATTAGAAGATCCCATACAAGCAACCTCAAAAAAAACTAACAGTGACTACTTTTTAGTTGAAAGAAAAAAAATGTAGTAAATTGAAACCAGTATATATTTCATCAAATGGCAGAAGCCTAACTCTTGTTGGAATGTAACAGGAAACATTGGTGAGGGAATTAGTAATGACAACTACTCAGGAAAGAATGACATTAATAAAGAAATAATTGAAGGGATTCATTGCTTGTCATCCATTAAAAAAGCTTTACTTCCAACATGGTTAAAAATGCCATCAATCAGCACAAGCCAAGGTATTCTCCTGAAGAGATGGGGAAGCTATTATGAGCTATGCGCTACCTGATGGAGGGAAAAGTGAACCATTTCTTGAGCTTTGAAACACAGTTTACAGAATCTTTGTGTATCACCATTGATGGCTAAATTTGCATTCCCAGAGAACCATGTTCATAGGTGATCAGTATTAGTAGGTCTTTGTAAAAGTTGTGGAGCCTCTTAGTGAAGCCTCTTCTGTTTTACCATGAAAGCTTGGGAATTAAAGAAAAGAAAAACATCCTTGCTGGTTCCTACTTGAGTAGACATGTAAGATAAATCTTTAAAAGAGCATTTGATCAAGAATTATTTTCATTAATTTAAAGAAAATTCATTTAATTTTTTGAAGCAACAGTAATGTGAAGTCCATGAGCATTCTTAAGATACAAGTTTTCCATAGAAAGGATGGCTCTCCAAATATCAGACTTCCAGGAATTTATAGAAGATCATCTAGGTTTAAACAGAGCATAGTGTAATATCAAAATCAACAAGATCTGTTTCATATGTACAAGTTTGGCAATTTGACAGAATTGGGCAATCATATGAGTGAAGTCAGTTAATTTACTGAAAAAAGATGAAAACAGTTACATCCATTGATTTTTTGAATTGCATAATTGTTTGACATGTCATCTTTTGTATCGTTCTTCTTGTAAATCTGATTTATAAGTGGTCCATATCCCTTCAGAGAAAAGGAAATATTCTAGAGAGAAAAAAGAAAGTCCATTTTAGTTATTTTTCAGTACAAGGGGGAAATTAAATCATGATTTAAGTTTGAAAAACTATAATTTTGGGAAATATTTGCTTAGAAAATTGCAAATAATATTGAGATTCCGGAAGTTCAAACACTTCTTGTAATGTTTTAATTACATAGGGTAATTAAACCCGTTTGAACTAAAGCGGTTCCTTTTGATAATGCACAGAGGTAGTAAGTTTATGGCAGCTTCATCACTTTCCTTTTAACATTTAATTATCAGTAACTGATCAAATAAGAATGTGTTCTCACGGCTTACACAGAGTTTTTAAGATGGTACTTTTATTTGATCTCCTACAGGTCCCATGAGGGCCAATCTGGGCCTTCAGCGTCTGCTTTTTGGGACTTCATCACTCTCCAAACTGCATCTAAGAGCTTATGCTCACCAAGTTCACTGACGGAGGTAAGACTCTCATAGGACCATCAGGCCCTCACTTCAGACTGTAAGTAAAACCGGCGCCTGGATGTTTTTGCACTCTAGACTTTGTACTCCCTCATGTTTATATTGTTCAAGTATCTGGATATAATTAGTTGTTTCTGGCATGATTTATTTTTTCTCTTAGAAAGATAATATTTTACATTTCAAAATGACTATATAGCTAATTCTAAATATGCTTTTTTTATATTTAATTAATAAGTCGGCTGAGCTGTCTAAGAATAGATAGTAATGTTATTTTTTTCACCAAGGATTAGAAAAGCATATATGCGCCTGTTCTAACAAGCTATCTCAAAATCAACTTCTAACTGGTTATTTGACTTTGTTCTATTTTGGGGTTTGAGAGAGTTACTTGGAATTCCTCTTCCTCAGCTACAAATCCCAGATCAGTAATTTGATATTTATTAGAATTCATAGCCTTTCATGAATTGTTTGTATATGCTTGCTGTTTCCCTTCCCAAATAATAGTTCTTCAAGTTTCTTTTTGTACTCCATATTTACTTAAATATGAATCCATATTCATATTTACAAAGTCAGATGCCAAGATCGTAAAATAATTGAAGCTGGAAAAATACCATTTGAGAGATGTAAATGGTGTCTAAATTTCAGAGCAGAAGGGGGAATTTAGGCTGGGGATTAAGCCTCTTTTGTTATGGCAGAGACCAGTTTTGTGGGTAATTTTAACCAACTAGATATAAAGCAAACATCTAATTCATGGCACTCAGGAAACCCAGAACTGGAGAGTAATTCAAATACAGATGCCTCAGACTGAAATGTTAAATTGGGTGTGTACTTATTAAGGGTGTGGTTTAGAAGAGCCCAATATATTTCCTCCTAAATACGGCTTTTGGCTAGCCTCTTCCTGAAAAGTAATGTCTGTCATTGACAGATGGGTCTCTCTCTCTTTTTTTTTTTTCCCCTCCACGTGTTTGTTCACTGATGATCCATAGACTGGAAGCTTATGTAAATATAATCTTACAGTATATTGAAGATTGTGCAGAGGAACTGGTTGTGATGCTTTTCAAACTTCGGAAAACATACCCTGACTACATTTCGGTGGCAGGTCTTGGGCTGAGGTTTTAGAATGAGGGGGCAGGCATGCTACTCTTCTTTCTATGGCCGGGAACACAGGCACCTGAGTTCTCAGTAGGAAGGACATGGTCTGAAAGAACTTCAGTTGGGAAGAGATAGACGACTTCTATAATGTGTTAGCAGGTAAAATTCTGAGAACTATTTGAGGGGTTAAAAAGAATAAGCGACTGCCTGTGAAGGGACTACTGAAGAGTTGCATTTTCTTTTCCTGCATTACGATGGCCTTCCATCTGTCTACGGCTTCCACTGGTCTTAGCTGTGCTTTGGGTGTTGCAGGGCAGGCATTACATACTTGAGAAGAAGTGACCCAGAGAGTGTAACGGTGTCACATGCATGCATTCCTCAGCGAGTCCTCAGGGATGGGGGAAACCCAAACAAAGGATGGTGACTGAATTACTGTTACTTGTGTAAAAAGGAAGAGTGACTCCCAAAGGCTGGAGAAAATGGCACCATCTGGGTGAGATTAAGATTTGAGAAATGTGTAACCATCATTCTTATCACCATTGTCATCAACACTAATAATGCCTGAAATTTGTAGAGGACTTTTTTGAAAGTACTTTGCCCTAATATCATCTTACTTGCTTTTTATCTGAGACTTTTGAGTACAGAGTATTATTGGGAAATATTTTTTTTTTCACAAGGAACCAGTCTAATAATAAAATAAGACATCTCAATGTAACCATTTTGGAAAATTTCAGTACCCCAAAACTGCATATAACGAGAATAAGGTGTATTAGTGAGTTTTCACTATATATACTTTTCTTTTACATTTATTACCTTCTTTATATTAATTTGCCCATACATAGGTACAAAATACATATACACATGCATAAATACATATACATACAAAAATACACGCATACAGAATATACTACATTTATTTTTATATCTAATCCTCCTAACGACCCTAGGAACTCTAATAACCTTCATTGTACAGACATGGAAACAGAGGAATAAGTAGATTAAGTGACTTAATGCTGTGCTGGGGAGGGGGATTTGCATCCATTAAATTGCAGGGACTTCTTTAGTCTCTGTGGGACGTCAGTTTACTCATGCTCTCAAGGCATTTTCAGAAACAGTTCCCATTTGTGAGGAGTTGGTTGAAAAATATTGAGATAATCTCTGATTTAAGTTGTATTGCAAGGGAAAACACTTCCCACTTGTTTTATATTCATCATATTTATAGTCACTAGGTATTTATAATATTTGTAAGTGGGGATACATTTAACTGCAATGTCATCTACTTTGAAAGTGTAATATATTTTTGTTACTTGGTTTAAAATTCATCACAGAAATCATTTTTCTCCCAATAAACATCTGAGTACATTAGCTTAAAAGATGTTATTGGTGAGCTGATAGTATGCATATTTCAGAAAGGTTGTTCAACTACGTTTAATGTGCATTTGTGAGAAATAACTGTATATTCATGGTCTCTAAGAAGGGCTAAGCTTGTTTATCTTTCTCTTCCTAACCAGTTAATTATTCCTTCTTTGCACACTGTCAGTCCCCTGACTTGAGGATGAAAAAAAAATCTTTTTTATAAACTAAGTTTTCTCATATGTAAACATCATCCTGGAAGTGAAAATAGAATTTAGTTTTTTTGGGTACAGACCTTTTGTTTCAAGTGAGACATTTGACTGAAGAGAGGAAAAAATATTACAATTTATTGTGCTACGCTGCCTTGATTACATAATGGAAACTCATGTCATGATTGAAAAAGTCCTAAATATTAAGAGACATCATTTTATTCTTCAGGTGTTAGCAGTAAACACTGTTATAAGCTTTATGTATCTGTAGGGCTGACTTGGAAAGGGTCTGTAAATGCACCAGGGTTTATGCAGGTTTGGTAATTAAAGGAGCTTCAAGTGAGATATTTGACAGAAGAGAAGAAAAAATATAACTTTTTTGTACTGCTCTGCCTTGATTGCATAATGGAAACCCACATCATGATTGAAAAAGTCCTAAATATTAATGGACATCATTTTTTGTTCAGGTGTTAACAGTAAACACTGTTATTATAAGCTTTGTTTACCTGTAGGGCTGACTTGGAAAGGGTTTGTAAATGCACCAGGAGTTTATGCAGGTTTTGTAATTAAAGGAGCAAGTAGGAAAAACCACAGAAAGGGCAAAAAGGATCAGGAGAAAGAGAAGCTGAATACGATGAATTACATGAGCAGACATTAAGATTAAATAAAATGGAACTTTCTTGATTTAAACTTATTGAGGAAATCAGAAATAACTGCTAGTTATATGACGTAATTGACCATGAAAATGTAGGTATGGAAAGCTGCTTATCCATTAAGAATGCACTAAATGACGTCTGTGATCCGGGTGCATGGATACAGGAGGAGACCAGGAATAATCAGGAAAGGTGAGTCAATGCTACTTATGGTGCCGCCTGCTACCCTAAGGAAGGGAAGCCCGTGGTTGTAGGGTCTTTTGTTCAGTGAATGTATGTCTCCCATGAAAGAGTATTTAAGTCTTCCATATGTTAGTACTGAGCAGCCATCAAATGGATGGAACTAGAACAAAATAGGTTTAACAAGATAAGCAATAGGAACCTTTAGAAGCAGAGTGTTTTGAGGAGTAGAACCTGTTGCAGGAGAAGGAGCTTGAGGAATGATGTTCCAGGTTCTTAGAAAGGTGAACACACGTTCTCAATGTGTACCTGGGAAAGCATCCCTATTAGAATCAACTGCAATGTTTGTTAAAAATGCTGATTCCCTGTACCCTACCTAGGCTTACTGAAACAGAATTTCCAGGGGATGAGCCCAGGAACCTGCATGCATTTAAAAAAATCCTTCCAAATGATTTTTATACCCAGCTTATTAAAGTGTTGAAGTGAGAATAAGCTTCATATTAAAGGGTTTGAGGGTGGAAGGAATCCTTGTAGAATTCTGAGTGCGGTAGTAAATCTGTTGTAAGAGATAAACAAGTGGAAGATTCAGAGGGGAAAGTGTGTAGGACATTTTGAAGCCTTTAGATGTTTTAAAGAAGTAGGGGATTTTTTCATCAGTGGTGGCTTAGATCATTTTGAAAAAGATTCACTGCTACCCAGTTAGAGGAGGATTCAGGCAGGAAGGCCCAGGGGCTGCAGGTAGAAGAGGGCCTGTCACCTCTACAAGGTCCTGAGGGTTGGTGACAACTTCACTCCAAGAGGTCACAAAGATGTTAAGTGGCAGCTATGTGTAGTGACTGCATTCCTGGGCTTGTATTTCAAAAAATGTGAACAGGGTTTTGTTAGATCTCTTATATTTACCGAGGGCTACTCATTTCTGCTAAAGCAAGTGGAAATGTATCACACATCGGGATAAAAATCTCTGATACAACTCTCAGACATTTAACATTCTGGAATAACATTCCAGGATTGGCTGGATATGGTCCCCTGGTACTAGTGACACTTGCAGTTCTTCTGGTTGGTGATTGTGACACTGGAAGAGAATAAAACTATGAAAAGGAAACAGCACAAAATATGGATGACATTGAATGAAAAAAAGAATGTCTGGCAAGGTTTTAGCATATACTATGAAAGATATGTTTGAAAGAAGAATCATAAAACCTTATCTCTTGGCTTTAATCTAAAGTTTAATGGGTGGAAAGAAAAACTGCCAATAAAACTGCCATACACTATTGCAAGCAGAAGACAGAAAATGAGAGCCAGGTAAAGAAGGACCATTGGCAGGAAAAAAATTTGTAATTTTTAGATGGACATAACAGGGAGCTTTTCTGGTTCCAGGTACCTGTGTATTAAAAGCACACAGTACAAGTGATTACCAAAGCACTGAAAATTTTAATACAGGAATGCAAAATGTTGTGATAGGCATAGCTTGAGACTTCAGTTGAAACTCAACTAGTATAAGATGGCATTAGAAAGGAATAATTTGATCGAAGATCCTAAATCTAATTAAAACAAAGAGGGAACACTTTTTTTTAGGAAATGGATAAATGACTCCTGATGTAGATCACAAAACTGTCATGGAGATAGGGTACAAATAGGAAATTCAGTTAGTTAACAAATCCTGCAAACATTATTTCCCCAAAGTAGAGCACAGTCTTTAAAAGAAAATTTTAATTTTTCCCTGATATAGTCATTGCTAAGATTTTGTTGCATTTTATTCCAGCCTTTTTCTTACATGTTTTATGTTGTGATTTAGTGGTAGATATGAATTTTCAGCCACATGTTTCTGTATCATTAGTTTTTAACAAATGATATTTTAATGATTGTAAAACATTATGGATGACCCATAAATATGCTTAATTAATCATCTGTTGTTACACAGTTATGTTCTTTCAACTTTTTTCCTATTATAAGGCTGTGGTGAAGAGTTTTTATGAAGATAGAATTCTGGAAAAGTAATTATGGTCAAAGGATATAAGCACTTTTTAATTTCTGGACGCGATTTGCACAATTATTTTCCAGAAATGTCATTTCAATAACAGTCTCACCACAAGTTTGTGAATGTGTCCATCTCAATGTACCTTCTTATGTACTAAATATTATAATAATTATGTTTTAGTAATTTGAGAGGCAAATTAATATATGTAATTAATTGGGCTGAGGTTGAATTTTTATACTTATTAGCTGTTTTACTTCCTTGTTTATATATATAAATGTTTGTATGTGTGTGGGAAATTAGTTCTTATGCCTATTTCACTATAAAAGACAATTCTTTTTTCTTCTCCATTTATGTGTACTCATTACATAGCTAATTCTTAGTCTGTGGTTTGCCACCCAGTTTGGTTTGTAGTGTTCTTTGGAACCTCTGGGGTTTTGGTGTGTGTGGAGCTTCTAACTTCGGTTTTCTGTGCTGTTGTAGATTTCCCACTTTTTATCTATCAGTATGTCGGCCATTTTATGATAATTTGGGGGGAGTGCACAGGGAGCTAGTTACTACTTACTCATCTACTAGTGGTTTTTTTAAAAAATATATTCTTGAGGTTTTTTCTGTGTGGGCCTCCGGAAATGGGGTTTTCATCATTAAAGAAATTTTGTATCCTGAAAAATGGAAGTCTCATTTGGGTGTGGCTCCTTGGGGATTTTTATAAGACTTAGCATCCTTAAAGCACCTCTGCTCTGGAACTTCTCACATCATATTTGCAACCCTGAACACAAAGCCTGAATGTTTACTAAAAAGAGCTTTAAACAAATGATTCTTGTAGACATCATCAGAAAGTACTGGATAGTTCTTTGGATGTTTTCTTATTGTTTTTACCAGCACCTAATAATTTTTCAAATTCATGCTCTGATCTGATACACAGATATTCTTATTCATTCTGCCTGAATTAGCCAGTTGTTACTAAGAACCAAATCTATGCAGTTTTGATTTGTCACAGATTGGGATTTTTTTAACAGAGCAAATTTTGTTGGTTACACATACAGCTAAGGTTCTAATCCGCAAGCTATGAATAAACTTATAAAAAAGACCCAAAGTGTATAATCCTAAGAACTGCTTTCTTTCTTATTTCATATGATGAATAATAAGGTTATTCTTTACTTCCTTCCTTCCTTCCTTCCTCCCTCCTTTCCTCCTTCCCTCCCTCCCTCCTTCCTTCCCTCCCTCCCTCCCTCCTTCCTCTTCCCTTAAAAATGAAGGATATGTAATTTTCTTTGAGAACAGCTTTTGTTGTCTTTCATAGTTTTTGATATGAAAGTCACTTTTTAATTTTTTTCCAGGTAGGTTTTACTTCCCCTTTATTTTTTATTTTTTCATTTTTATTTTTTTGATGTGGACCATTTTTAAAGTCTTTATTGAATTTATTACAGTATTGCTTCTATTTTATGATTTGGTTTTTTGGCCACAAGGCTTGTGGGATCTTAGCTCCCTGACCAGGGATCAACCCGCACCCGCTACATTGGAAGGCGAAGTCTTAACCACTGGGTCACCAGAGAAGTCCCCTCCCCTTTCTTTTTTGATTGAAGCATTAGTTAGGAATATGTATGTTAGTTTCCAAGGACTTTTCTTGCTGCATATTTACTATTAATTTCCATATTTATTGGATTATGATCAGAAAATGTGATCTTCGCTTTTTAAAGTTGTTAAAATGTTCTTTGTGGACAAGTTCATATTGATTTTCATAAGTGTTCCATGTAAATGCACGATTTTTATATTATTTGTGGAGATGTGAGTATGTAGGCCTATTAAGTTTTTTTCTTATTTGTATTAAAATCCTCCATGGTCCTTTTATTTTTAGTTTAGTAGAGTAGTTTAATTCCAAATGAAGCATATTGAAGACTCCAACTATGTTTTTATTTGGTTCTTGAACTCTCTTGAATATTTGCGTTTTCTAGTCTGATACTGCACGATGTGTTCCATAGAGGTTTATTACTATAGTCTTTAAAATGTTGCCTTTTATCATCGCAGTCTTTTCCTAAATATTTTATTTTGTTTCAAGAGCATGCATCACATATTTCCAAATGGTCTGTCATCATCTGTTTATATTATTGATATAAATTGTAAAGGTCACTTCTCACCACTGTTTTAGCTCTTATTCATTTTCCCCTATTGTGAGATTTTGATTCTGCTTCCTGTGTGTTAAGTACTTAGTCAGGTATTTCCCTAAGATTTGTTATGTGGTAACACCCTCTCAGACTTCTTGCATATTCTCAAATATCTGTTTATACCCTGACAGATGGCTGATATTGTGGCCGGCTATAGGATTGTTAAGTTCTTTTTTGTTAGTAGTGATTCCGTACTTTCTAGCTTTTAGAGTGGCATAAGTGATACCATGAGTGTCAATATAATACTTTTTCTTTGAAGTTGACACCTTCTCTGTCTAATAATTGTAGGTTTTCCTCTTAATTCATTAATTTCATAGATTTTACCATGCTATGCTGACTGTGTGTCTTTTATCATCAGTCAGGATTGAGACTTGGCATATTTTTAATGCAAAATCTTTTTCTTATGTTGTTTGTTTATTGCCTATCCCCTCTTTGTCACTTTATTGTTTCTGGAACTGTAGTAGCCTTATTTCAGGATTCTTGGATCATTCCTTCAATTCTTTTGAATTTTCTAAGATTTCATCTATTTACATTTTGACATATTTTTCACTTTTTCCTTTTGGCTTTATATTTGGGCTCAGTTGTGGGTATGCTTAATCTAGTAAATTGTGTAGTAGAGAAAGCATATGTTTCTTTTTTTTTTTATGCCACAGAAACTCCTTCGTATTATTACTATGCTGTTCAAGTTGCTGTCTTTCTCCTTGTAGTAGGCTGAATTCTAAGATGGTCCCCGAGATTATCTCCTCCTAGTGTACACACCCAGTATGATCCTCCTGCCTTGAGTGTGGATGGACTCTCTGAATATGATGGGATAGTTACCCACTTGGTTAGGTTACACTGTATGATCAAAGTGATGGGATAGTCTTCATATGCAGTGAAAAACAACTTTAAAAAGTTTTCCTTATTTTAGTATTTTAAAAGTATATTTAGTTGGCTTTTTGGGTTGTTAGAGTCCTAACAGGTAATTCTACTAATTGAGCACTTATATACAAAGCACATACTATGTGCTTTAAATGCTACCTCATTTAATTCTATTGGTAATTTTAGTAGTTGTTTTGGTAAGTGTTTGGGGTAGTAGTTTTTACCAATGTTAAAGATAATGAAACCAATGAGCAAAAATGTGCCAAAGCTCACAGATTTTGTAAATAGCAGAGATGAGATGCAAAGCCACAGTTTTCTGGCCTCAGGTTCTTTCCTCTTATGCACTACATTATATCAGTTTCCATAGTTTTAATAGTAAGTGGAAAGTCTAGAACTCTGTGATCATTATCTTTATACCTCTACAGCCTGGTACAGGGATTGTCTTACAGTAGATATTTGTAAAGTGAAACCTGAAGGTAAAAAAGAGAAAAGCAAGTGATTAAACATTGAGATGGTGTTGGGTAGAAAGAAGATAACAGTGGTCATGACAGAGCATAAAAATTAGTGACTTGGATAATCAGATGATACAAATATTGGTAAGAGTCAGCCTCCAACTGAAATGCCTGCGGTTGCTAACTTTGTCATTTAAACTTGAAGCTGTTTTTCCCTTCATCAAAATTTGGATTCTCAGGGCTTCCCCAAACCTACTTGAATCATTTGTGTGAATAATACGTAGAGGTTGTTATAATACCTTTTTCATTTGTAAAAGGCTTTATGTGTTTCAGAGAACTTTCACCTTTATTATTTTTATAATAGTACTTATTATATAATCTAGACAACTTCAAAAAGTAGCCGATACAAGGATCAGGATCAAACATGAACATTTCCACTTTAGAAATGGGGAATAACCCAGAGGTCTATAAATTCTTTATTTACTCAGCAAACATTTGAGTTTGTTGAGTAAATGTGTCAGGCTACCTTTCTAGGCAGAAAGGTTATAGCAGAGCCCCTGCTTTTGAGAAACACACAGTCTCCAGGGAGCACAGCTATTGAACAAACAGTTGGAAGTGTCAGGCACCTTACTAGGCAGAAAGGTTATAGCAGAGCCCCTGCTTTTGAGAAGCACACAGTCTCCAGGGAGCACAGCTATTGAACAAATGGTTGGAAGTGTTATGGGAAGTGCATGTTTACCAGGAGGGTCAGAAAAAACTAGCGTGAAGATGGGTGGGAAATAAAAGCATGTACGATGATGAGAAAGAATACTGAATCATTAAGAAGCTCAAGGTAGGCCAAATGTGAAGAGCAGCAAGGGGAGAATGGCAAGAGGTGATGCTGGAGTGGTAACCAGGAGGCTGACTGTCTAGGGCCTTGCAGAGTCTGTCAGGGAGGTGAACTTCATCCCAAGGGAAATGGAAAAGCATTGAAGAGTTGATTTGAAGTTCAAGATTGACTGGATCAGGGTTACATCTTTTGGCTGGAAAGTAGAGAATGGATTATAGAGAGTAAGAATGGAAGGGGGCAGTCCACCAGAAAACTCTTGCTATATGTCAGCCAGGAGATAAGATTCACTTGAGTTAGTATGAGGAAGGGAAGGTGAACATAAATGGATGGCTTCGGGAAATAGAGATGGTTGTTTGGATATTGTTAAGCAAGAGAGGGAGAGTTCAAGGATGACTTCCAGTTTCTGGTTTGAGAATGCTTGTGGCAGGGGTTATTTAGGGGGACATATGATGAGATAAGTTTGGGATGTTTGTGTTGAACTGCCTCTGAAACATGCACATGGAGAGGTCAAGTGGACTGCTAGAAATATCAATGAGGAGCTCAATTTGAGATTTATCAGCATAGCTATAATTGAAGGTATGGGGGTAGACTGAAGAATATGGATTGAGGAGAAGAGGAGAGAAATTGAGAACTCTGGTTAGGTGGAGGAGGGTGAGCCAGGAAGGGCAAAGGACACTCAAAACAGAGTATTCCGAGAAGGAATAACACTGTTAGTTGTATCACACATTTCTAAGCCATCCAAAAAGATAAGAGTGGAAAACTGTCTACTGGGTTTAATAACATGGCGGTCATCGGAGTCTTAGTAGGAGAAATTTGGTGGTGTTGCGGGAGCTAAAGGCAGACTGGGACTGGAGTGGGCTTCCAGACGAGTGGAAGCAGAAGAAAAGGAGGGAATTAAAGTAAAAAGTGACCATGAGGAAGAGGTGGGGCAGGACGATTGCTAGATAAAAATTGGGAGATTATAGGAGGCTTTAAATTATGTTTTATTTTTTATAAAGTGCTAGACACTTAAGCATATGTAAGTTCTGATAAGGAGAAATAAATAGAGAGGAAGGTATTGTTACCTCAGTCTTCCTCTAAGATCACATAGTTCCAGGTAGAGCTGGGATAAGCAGTTCTAGTCTGGGGGTTCTGGTTATTTTACTTTACTATTCTAGAGTTAAATTATAAACCTGGATTAAACAGAGGAAAAAATATCATGTGAGAGCATTAGATAGTCTTTTTACACATATTGAATTAAGGAAGAGGGAGAAGCTGTAGCAAGAGTTGCCAGGTCAGTTGTAAAGTTATTATGAAGTAAGTGTATTTGTGTGTCAGCTTGTCCCAGAGGGTAGAACCATGAGCACATTGAGTTACTGCTTTGAGACAAGGGATGGAGGGAGCTGGTGATTTGTACAGAGCAGCTGCATGAGTCTGGCTGAGATTTTGGTGAGAGACCTAGCTTAAAACTATCTGGTTGTTATTGTAAGTTTTATTGTTGCCATCAATTTTAGCATAGTGTTGGGATTTGAAGTGTGGAAGCAAGCCAAACCCACTTTTGACCACCCCCTTCCTAGCTACTGATATCCTAAAAGAGGAACAATTAATCTTAATGGTCAGAACTGTAGAATATGCTCGGAATCAGTTTTCCAAGTAAGAAGAGATTTCTATGTTAAAGACGTGTAGCCAATCTCTTCTCCACAGCTTTTTCCCCATGAGACCTGATGACCAAGAGGCTAAAGGGCAGCTCTTACCAATGTCCTTCCTCCATGCACCTGGCCCTGGATTATCAGAGCCTAGCAGCTGTTATAAAAAATAATAACTGAATTTCATTTGGCTACTGGTTTTCTGTGTGATCATTCTTTGAAAACCCATGGCAAGGGACATAAAGGGATAATGATTTATAAGGCAGGATTTGGACTTTCCCCAGTCTCTGAAAATAATATTTGTGGTTCCTTGAGAAGTCCTAGTAACAATAGAGGTGATAGAGTCTTTTAATAAATTTATCCAAAATACCTGTTTTAATAAGTCACCATTGTGGGAGATTGTTTGAAAAAATAGCTGCAAATCTCCACCTTTACTTTTATTTATGATCTTTGCCATGTAACCTTACAGCTCTTCCCATGATGGACTACAGTCTATTTCTCTACCCTTAAATCAAGACCTTCTTATCCAGAAAAATTTAGTGGAAGTGATGGTATGGAGGCTCCATACCCAAGCCTCATGAACTCTTAAGTGTTTCTGGTTACTTTCTTGGAACCCCCTACCATGGCCATATGAACAAGCCCAGGCTAGTCTCCTGGAGGATGGAGCAATCACCAGAGCTGTGAAACCCAGTTATCCCAGCTGAGGCCCTAGAGATGGAGAGAGCCCAGCTAAGATTAGCAAAGCTACTGGCTCAATTTGCAGCTGACCACAAGACATGAAGGTGCCACACCAGAGACATCTCAACTGAGCATAGCCTAAATTGCCAACACTCAGGATTATGAGCTAAATGATTAGCTACTTTTTAAGTGACTAAGCTTTGATATGGTTTGTTACCCAGTAACAGCTAGCTGTTACATCATTCTGTTGTATCCCTTTATGCTGATCATGTCTGTCATCACCCAAGAGATGTCATTGCTAGGGACAGTGAGTAGTTATTAAGTGACTAAACTCTCATTAGGCTGTGCTGGTTCTTGTACAACACAATTTACCCGCAGACAGTTTTAGAAGCTCAAATTTTGTTGATATCTCAGATATTCTGTTGCAAATAAGCAATTACACTTATTTGAAATTATATTATTTTTCACACCTGTTGTTTACATACAATATGTTTCTGGGCACAGTAGAGATTGCCTTTATTATAAACCACTGGCTGTGACCTACAGGAAACAGCACATTTTTCCTTGTCTTTTTTTACATTATAATCAGTACATTTAAATCACAGAGTGAATCCAGAATATCAATCTGTTTAGCATGCCTCTGTTTAATTCACTAACAACATAAAATATATGTGCATTTGGCAGCTGAAATGAAAAATAATGAGGCACTTAGAGAAATTAGATTACAACATTAAAATATAATAAGAATTTAATAATACGAGTAACATATACCCCTCATACATTTTGATATATGGAAAGCTACACAGTTATCAACAGTGTGAATTTTTTCCTTTTGGTTGCCAGAAAGTATTCATGTGATTTGCAATCAGATGTAATAATGTTGTTCTACTGGAATAAAATCTATTATGACATTATATATGGTTTTTATTAATTCTATTCTATTGGATAATTGGAGACCTCCAATGTTTTTTTAAAGTGACAGAGTAGAGACCCCAGCTCATTTTACACTTTTTAATTTCATGCTTGTCTTCGGCTAAATCTTTTCCATAAATTTCAATTCAACAAAACATAGATGCAGCACCAAGTTAAAGCTTAATGAATTGGTTAGAACTCATCTAGAAGTCAAAGAAACTGGATTTTTTTAGGCTGAAATATTTCAATTTATGTGAAGTTAGTTGAAGAGAATCATGCTTGAATCACTAATAGCGTTGCATGTGTATAGTATCTTTGATGCTAAGATGTCAGGGCAAATAAAGATAGCTTAGGAGTAATTGAACAATGTTAAAATTAGACCTGCTGAGGATTTCGGGGTCCTTTGGCATGAAATCTCCAGCAAATACCTGGCAGACTGGTAGAATTCCATGGAAGAGTGCCTTTTGGTTATGGCATATATCACTGACATCCCTTTATCAGAGTGAGAGTACACAGACCCATTTCAGTAAATCGATTTTACCAAGCTGTATGGCTCATTTTGTTTAAAAAGTTCAAGTTCAGCAAATAGAAAAGACAAGGTGACATATCCAAATGGGAAAGATTGGCATAGCATTTCATAATTTATCAAGATAAGATTGACAGCAATTCGTTTTTCTCCATTAAAGGCAATTCAATATGAGAGCTCCCTTTGCATTGTCGAGTGGAACTATCTACCCAAACACTGAAGACTAATATTTAGCTTTGCTAAATACAGATGCCTTTATTGTTCTCTTTGGGAGACTTTTGTTGACTTTACTACTTTAGATCGACATTTAATTTAGAACCATTTTTCCTCTCTTTCAGAAAAATGCAAACATTTTTCCTGCACTCTTTTTTTTAAAAATTTTGTTGCATGATTTACTTACGGATTGAAACACAGTGAACAACAGATAAAAGGCATAGTCCTAGGCATCAATTTAAAATATAATTACATGTTATTAGAGGGAGACATATAAAAATTCCAGTGTGAGCTTTAAATAAAGAAAAAGTGTTAGCTCATAGGTCCTGGATCTAAGTTAGGCTTGGTTCCTGAACTCGTCTTTAAAATAATTTTTAATTGAAAAACACAAACTAAGAGGAAATTAGTTTCAAAAATGGGCAAACTAACAGTAATCTTCATCTTATGAAATCTGATAGAATCATACTTGCTCCCTTACCTAACATGCCTTATGAGGTCTTAATACAAATAGCAGATTTAGGAAGCTCTGCCTTGAATTGGAGTGATCTGACTCATGCAACTTAGTATCAAAGGGAAAATTATGAGTTTTCTAGCTTCTTATTTGAGGTGTGGAGGTAGAGCACAGAGATGGAAGGACTGTAGAACCAAAAGACATCCAGGATGGGTCAGGCATCGGAAGTTTTGTTCTAGAAACTCTAGCAGGTACAAGGCAGAAGTCTGAGATTAGCTGTGCTATTCAGTGGCAGGATACACAGAGGAAGTTAAAATGGGGTCCTGGACCTCAATCAGACTGGAGCCTTAGGCTCCCAGGGTAAAGTTACTGAAGAGCGCTGCAAGGCAAATGGGCAAACCAGGTAGGCAGTTAAGGACCACGGGTTACACAGGAAAAGAAATTGTGAGTGAAAAGCTCCTGAAGGAAGCTTTCTGAAATTAAGAAGCTACAGGTCAGAATATATTGAGTAGCGTGATTCAGAAAAACTGTAGAAATTTAACCACTGGTTCACTTTCTTCTCCAGCCAGGAGGAAGCGGCTAATGTATTTCCCACTCAATAGAGGCCAAGCTTAAGTTCAAATAGACAAAGCCCCAGAGTTAAACACCAATAAATTATTCAAAGTATGTATAGTGTGTATATATATATATATATATATAACTCATGTAACACCTTTTATTTTTCATACTGCTTTCCTGCACAGTATCCCAATTTGATCTTACAATTATCCTGGGAGGTAAGCAGTCCAAACACTGAATGAAATGTACTAATGTGAAAGAAAATTGAAGAATTTTCGTAACTTGTCCGTAGTGACCCACCTAGTAAGGTGCACAATTGAAGCTAGAACCCAAAGCTTCTGACAGCTGGATTTGCCTTCTTTTCTCTTTTCCAGGAGTCAACAAACTGTTTCTGTTGGGGGGCTGTTGTTATGGGCTGAATTCTGTCCCTCCCACCCCAGATTCATATGTGGAAGTCCTAACTTCCAGTACCTCAGAATGTGACCTTATTTGGAGATAGGGTCTTTAGAGAGGTAATCAAGTTTAAATGAGGACACTAGGGTGAGCCCTAATCCATTATGACTGGTGTCCTTATAAAAAGAGGAAATTTGGACACAGACATGCACAGAGGGAAGATGATATGAAGACACAGGGAGATGACCATCTATAGCCAAGGAGAGAGGCCTGGAACACATCCTTCCCTCATAGCCCTTAGAAGGAACTAATCCTGAAGAT
Organism: Neophocaena asiaeorientalis asiaeorientalis; assembly: GCF_003031525.2. Taxonomy (NCBI): domain Eukaryota; kingdom Metazoa; phylum Chordata; class Mammalia; order Artiodactyla; family Phocoenidae; genus Neophocaena; species Neophocaena asiaeorientalis. The sequence continues at coordinate 4,068,108 of NW_020174046.1, read as the reverse complement.
ACCTTGATCACAGAGTTCTAGCCCCTAGCACTGTGAGAAAATAAGTTTCTTTTGCTTAAGCCTCCCAGTCTGTGCTACTTTGTTATGGTAGGCCTAACAAACTAATAAGGCCATAAAGTAAACATCTTTGGCTATGTGAGCTATATGGTTTTTGTCACAACTACTTAACTCTGCTGATGTAGCACAGAAGCAACCATAAAAATACGTAAATGACAGGGGAGGGATGTGTTCCAATAAAACTTTATTTACAAACACAGTTGACGTGGGTTATAGTTTGCCACTGCTGTTCTGTACTTTGGTGTTCCGATAAATGGGTGCTGACAAGGTTGTCAATGGCCAGATTTAAGGGCAGGACCAGAGACACGTGTGGCTGAGTGAATTTGGCCAGCAATCTGCAAAACAGAAGAAAAAAAATAACAATTATCTTCAGGTCATTCTCAAGCTCCCTTTCTCAACTACTTTCTATCTGGTTTAAAGTGACTGCCAAATTTTACATGCAGGGACATTATTGTGGATTAAAGATGGATTGTCTGTTGCTCTTCCCACCATGAGGTAGAATCTACCCGCCTTTTGAATCTGAGTTGGCTTTGTGAGTTGTTTGGACCTAAAGGAACGCTGTAGACATGACACTGTACCAGTGTGAGGCCTAAGCCATAAGCGGCCTAGAACTTCTGCTTTGACTCTCTTGGAGCCCTGAGCCATCAATCATAAAGAGGTCCAGCTACCCTGCTGGAGAGAGAGAGACAGATGACCAGCAGGCCCCATATATTCCAGCTATCAAAGCTGAAGCACCAGATGTGAATGTAACACCATCTTGGATGTTCTGTTACTTAGTTTAGCTTTCACTGAAGGCTTTTAAATGAGCTGACACCACATGGAGACAAGTCATTTCTGCCCAGCCTGCCCAAATTGTAGATCTATAAGCAAACAAGTGATTGTGGTTTTAAGGCATTAAATTTGGGATGGATTTTTATGCAGTGACAACTAACTGATACAGACAACATGCTGCCCTCCAGCTGCCCAGGATTTCCGCTCTGAGCCCATCATAGACTTTCGATGCTCCTAATGCCGTCTTGTTCCCATCAAGACTCACCTGCCCAGAGAAAATTTCAGACATTGTAGTAGGTGGCTAAGGTTGACACAAGGAGCACTGTGGGTTGAAGACATGCAACATTATGCCTTAAGTCTCTTACTAGGTGCCTTGCCAAGTTATAAGAATTTTTTGATGGAAGAAGATGTGGTAAAGAGAAGCATTTTAATCCTAAAGCATGATATCAAATTATCCATGCCATTATCTCACTGCAATGCACTACAATGACACCATGATGATGAAGTTATTTAGTCCATTCTCAGTCCAGAGGAAGTCTTTGTCTCTGACTTTCCTGCAGAGGGCACCATCATATACCACTTCATATAGCCGATTCCCTTTTATAAATCTAAAACACTTCTAATTCAGGTCTTGTAGTTGAACATCACTCATCCTTCTTAAGATGCAGACTTAGATTATGTGCCATTTATTAGCAAGAAAATGGGTGACCTTTTTCCAGATAGGAGAAACCACAGACTTGAATCATTTTCTGCAACTGAAATTTTGGAAACATCATACTAGAGACTATAGTCAGAGTGGCCACTTGGGTGAGTTTACCACGGACCACTCCTTAGCACTTACAGATGACCTGTCCTAATGTTCTAACAAACAGCCACTCCCTATCCCTTGACTCTTTCTCCCCAGAAACCACTGGACAGGAACTCCCAGAAACACTTGAAGGCTCTTTTGTCCTTGCCATAAAACCATATGACAAGAGAAGAGTAATATGGGAAAAAAAGTGAGAAATTAGGATGACGTTCTGGGACCCTGACTTTGGCAGACTCTGTGGGACTGGCTGTTTGCAAGATCCCTTTGCCCAGAGCACGTTTCTTCGAAATCACTGAGTCTTTTTCACATGCGCTTTTTAATACTACCTGAAAGTTTACCGATTAGAGATTAATTAGAGTTACTTATCATTCACTTGTTAAAGAATATATAATTCTCAAAGTGTTAATGGGCTTCACACATTTGTGTAAATAGTTCAACAAAATAATACTTAGAATTTGGCTTGCAATTTAGTTGACACCATGCATTCGTGTTCTATATTTTACATTTTATTCCTTACTACTATCATGTGATTTAGGTAAAGGATTATTACCATGCTTACCAGAGGAAAATGAGATACAGAGGTTTAAGGTAATGGTCTTTTCCCCTAACTCTTACCCAAGAGCCACTGCACAAAGAGATTCTGAGATGTGGCTTCAGGAAAATGAAGTCAGTGATTTCTGAGAAGCAAATGAAGTAACTGAGGCTGGGGGAGAGGAAGTGAAAAGCAAGGCCCTGTACTCATGGTCGTCAGTAGAGGGAGGCACCATGTACTAGAGAACCAATTTAAAAAGGGAAGTGCGAGAATTCCCAAGACACAATTTGCCTGTTTCAGAACTCTTTTGAAGCTCATCCTGCCATTAGCTAGGAGGAAGAAAAGCTTTGTCATCCTTTTCCTTTCCTCTCTGTGTGGTTGGATCTGAACTTGGGACTCAATAGATCTTAGGCCCCATTTCAACAATATTAATAGTTGGGTCAATTTTGTGTGATGTTTCAGCTACATGATCGTTAGGTGTACAGTTGTTTGTAGGCGAAAAGCAGTCAGTTTGAACAACTCTTTTATAGATTTTTAGAACAAAGCCCATTTTTAAACTGAGAATTCTCTATCTATAGTTCAGGTTGGTTTGTTGTTGTTTACATCTCTAAAGAGAGTGGACCACATCTTAAAAACGGACTCAGTTTAGAAAGAACATCTTATGTCAGTTCCATAAAACAGGAACAGAGTGAAGCACTTTCCACCATAACCTCCTGCAACACTTACTTTAAAAGAGAATAAAAAGGCATTTCCTTTGACAGGTGACTTTGCAATTCATCAGTTTCCCGACTCTGCTCTCACAGCGTAAAACAAACCCACTACAAGTGCTCATAAGCATATATAGAAATAACATCGTATTCTCAGAAGATGGAGAGAAGGCAGTTCATGAACACTCATTATTTATATAATTGGAAATTAAATACAGGCTTTCAGAAGATAAACACATCTTAGAGACCCTTTAGTCCAAGGGGCTATGAGGACAGAGACTGTCAGCTTGGTACCCAGAAAGGTGTACATACTTTCAGTGCTTTCTTTTTCTGCTCCTAGACAGAGTTGGGAATAATGTTTACCCATATGACTTTTCTTCTTACACGCCTAGTTTAACTAACACACAACTTTTATGCTGCTTGCAAAACTGGTGATCTTGATTATTAATGTTTGAATGTTCTCTGGGGAGTGTTTTAAAACATGTTTTGAAATCTGGGTATTGACATCACTTCTTTGCCATCTTCTGATTGAAGCTGTGGCATCCCTTAGATGAAAAGAGTTTCCAAATTCTAATCTATGATTAGATGCAAATCAGAGCTTCTTGAGGGCTTTTGCTGTCTTCTTGTTTTATAACTGAACAGGTTAGATAGATGGTTAGCAATGGAGACACCGTGAACTAGCTTTCCTCCTGTTTGCATATTTAAATGATTTGTGAACTCTTCCTAAGTGAAATAGCACATTGTATGGAATGATAGGAAGAGATTTTAACATGTGGCCCACAGTGAGGCAGAGAGCACATAAGCTTTGTATTAAGACAGACATGAGTTCATTTCCTAGCTCTGCTAAGTGGGGCTCAAGATTCCTGAATCCTCTGAACTCCAGCATAGAAAATATGCTCCTAAGCCAATTATCTAGTTACAGCTTTATCTGTAGAATATATATATTCTTCCAGGTTGTCTGCTTCTAGAAATCAAACTAGGACTCTTGACATGGATCATCAGCTGCGTTTTATAAAATGATATAAAAATTACTGCTTTTTTTCTCAAATTCAAATTTCATTTTTATTCTATAGAACTTATTAATTTGCCTTCAAATTTATTGTTGATTTGCGTAAATATAGCTTCTTGATTAAATTATGATGTGCATTATTCCAGCACATCAAATGTACCTTAGCAGAATTTGATAGATCATGTTTTTAGTATTTCTCTCCTCCTGCTTCACAGTTCTCAATATCTTAATTTTCTTGTACCTGCAAGTGGCCCCTGGCTGGAAGTACACCAAGGCATGGGCAGCATCTGTGTTCTGAACTTCTTTTTTTCATGGCTTCATCAAACATCAAACCATCAATACATCAGTGTTCTTTGTGATAGTTTCAAGTTATTTTATGTCTACTTTTTGACAGGAGAAATAATGGTTTTAATGGTAGATACCCATCATCCCAGTAAGTAAAAAAACATGGGAATGTGATGTTTTTCTTTGTAAGAGTTTTTCTTTGTAAATATTAACATTAATATTAATATTAACATTTTTCTTTGTAAATATTAACATTATTTTGTAATTATTTGTACAACATTATTTGTAAATATTAACATTATTTTGACTATTCTTATCATCCATCAGCTTCAATGACTAGACTTTATTCTTTGGCAACACGTCTCCCATCCCCACTGAGAGATCCCCTCTGGGAGCCCTTAGTTCAGTTACTGAGGGGCTTTCTCTTCCCTGTACAGACAGTGACTTAGCACAGCCTGCATGAGGCCTAATGCGGACATCAGCTATTAATGTAAGTGACAACACTAATGAATTGTCCACTTGAGTCTAATACACACAGTTTTAAAAGGTTTCCCTTTCCAGGCTGTTAATGAATAGAAGGCAAAAAGTTCAACCAAGACAGGACTGTGGATGTGCGTGATATCTGAATGAAGCATCTTCTCCTTCATTAATAGTCACAGGTGGTCTGAGTTCATGCCTTCAGGGCCAGTGATGCTGACTGTACAGGCCACTTTACACACTGTTATTTCTTGACTTCTGCCTTTCCCGTGATGGATTAAAACAACAAAGGAATCAGTAGCAAAAAGAGCGCTGGGGGGTAGCTAGTGGGAGGCAAAGTCAGTGCAGCATTGCAGTGCTTTTCCTCTAGGCTGTGACTTGGTCATGAACAGCATCCTGGAGGCCTCCCGTAGAGAGTGGGGCTGGCTGGCCGAATCCTTCTCTCTGCTTGAATGGCTCACAAAAAGCCTGTGCGTGCCATGCTGGTGATCCAGGTCATCTGTGTCGTATGCCTCCTGTGAGATGGGAAAAAAATACGTGAGGTATTCTAGAAGAGCTTGAAATGACTGATGATATTGTCATGTGGTATCTCTTGGGCTTGTATATTAAAAGTCATGTTTCTCTCGGCTCTGTCTCCTACTCATTCTGCAAAAGAGTTTAAAGACAAGCAAGGCAGCTTGCTGGGTAGAAAGTAGAAATGTGTCGATTATAGTTTAACTCCGATTCTCTGAAAGAGAGAAAATAAAGACATGGAAAGGGGGCCCACTACCCAAGCTCTCCTTAGTAGGACTGATGTTCAGGCATTTGTAGAGTTGGAGCATGGATGTCTTATATTTCAGGTCTGTACTGTGTTTTCAATATTACAATACTATTTAGTGTACGGTGCCTATGTAACATTTAGTTGTCATGTTCCATGAATTAATTTGCTATTCAAAAACAATATCAGTCATTTTTACCTAGTTTACAAGTAAAATGGGCTTTTAAGAAAAGAGTAGAGCGACAAATTTACTTGAAAATAAAAAGTGGGAATGATGTCAAATTCTGAATGGGTCTGACTGTGCTCTGAGCACTGGGCATTTTCTGAGGATTGATGACCAGCTCGAAGGAGTTGATGGTCCTTGGCTGGAACTCGGGTCATTAACTCCAACCAGTCATTAATTGCCTGGAAGTGTCCTGGACTGAGGTCATTATTGCTATTATAAACTGAATTAATGCCCTGTGCCTTAGCCAATAAGATTATTTGAATAATCTTTATTCTCCATTCAATTTATAATTATAAAAATGTACCACAGGCAATCAGACCGGATGATAGATAAATCACATGCAAAATTATGTTTTAAATGAATTGTTTTTGGATCATACATCTTCCCAAAGCATTGGGAGAAGTTGATTTCTCAGTGTTGGCATTTATTGAAGTTGATTTGCTATGCTGCACCCCTGAGCCCTCAACCCTATTTCCTACCACTGGCTCAAATTCAAGTAAATAACTAAATTGAATGGAATCTTTGATTCACAATATATAGATTCAGTTTTCTAGAAGCTGTAATATTTTGATATTTTTGGCATGGAAAATTAGGAAGGATGGGTATGGGGACAGCAGAGTGGGTTTGTGTGATAATAGTGTAAATCCATGAAAAAAACTATATAGAACCTAAAGCATACGCACAGTCTCAATCGCCACTTTGTGTCATACTTTGCCATTTTACAATTCCTTTCACGTTCATTATTCAGGTTTTCTCTTTGTGTAACACTTTCAGTTAAACATGGCAGATGTTTTTATTTCATTTTTACAAAATTTTGGCTGTGGGCTTCCCTGGTGGCGCAGTGGTTGAGAGTCCGCCTGCCGATGCAGGGGACGCGGGTTCGTGCCCCGGTCCGGGAAGATCCCACATGCCGCAGAGCGGCTGGGCCCGTGAACCATGGACGCTGGGCCTGCGCATCCGGAGCTCCGCAATGGGAGAGGCCACAGCAGTGAGAGGCCCACGTACCGCAAAAAAAAAAAAAAAATTTTGGCTGCGCTGCGTGGCATGTGGGATCTTAGTTCCCGGACCAGAGATTGAACCTCTACCCCCTGCATTGGAAGCGCGGAGTCTCAACCACTGGATTGCCAGGGAAGTCCCTCCATTTTATATATAAGGAAATTGAGGTCTAAAAGTTAAATGACTTGCCTTGTGTGGCGTTATTATGGATTTCCAGAGCTGTCTTCAATCCAAGGTTGTTTCTCTAGTGCTTGTTTGTACCAAAACTCATTACTTTACTCTGGGATTAAAAAAAAAAATTTCATATTAACAGTGACTCAGTACTACTACTGCTAATACTAATACTATTACCAATACTAGTTTAAATACTAGTATAGTTTAAAATGCCATTTTCAACATATTTCCATGCCTCTTGAGTCCTTTAGAGGAAGAATATTATAGAGTTATCAAACAATGTAGTATTTTGATGCTTCATGATAAGCAGATCAGTTTGCTGCTGTAGCTTCTCAAGGTCTGCTTAAACATTTGCTTCTTATTTTTTTTTTTTTTAGATGTTGGGGGTAGGAGTTTATTAATTTATTTTTGCTGTGTTGGGTCTTCGTTTCTGTGCGAGGGCTTTCTCTAGTTGTGGCAAGTGGGGGCCACTCTTCATCGCGGTGCGCGGGCCTCTCACTGTCACGGCCTCTCTTGTACGGAGCACAGGCTCCAGACGCGCAGGCTCAGTAGTTGTGGCTCACGGGCCCAGTTGCTCCGCAGCATGTGGGATCCTCCCAGACCAGGGCTTGAACCCATGTCCCCTGCATTAGCAGGCAGATTCTCAACCACTGTGCCACCAGGGAAGCCCCTGTTTCTTTCTTTCTTTTTTTTTTTTTTTTTGTGGTACGCGGGCCTCTCACTGTGTGGCCTCTCCCGTTGCAGAGCACAGGCTCTGGACGCGCAGGCTCAGCGGCCATGGCTCACGGGCCCAGCCGCTCCACGGCATGTGGGATCTGCCCGGACCAGGGCACGAACCCGTGTCCTCTGCATCGGCAGGGGGACTCTCAACCGCTGCGCCACCAGGGAAGCCCCCTGCTTCTTTTTTAAGCCATGAATATTTGTATTAATCTATAACCTAATTGGATATATTTTATATCTACTTTATGTTCCTGTACTCTAGTCTATGGGTGAACAGCCTTTTACTCTAATAAAGAAACCTGCTGTGATATAAGTAACTGGAGTTGTATCGACATGCTACAGCAAGGGGGAACAACACAAGGAAAACTCAGAAAAGACGTGTTAGCTAACAAAGAAAGCAGATGTTTTTATTGCTTATGAATTGACCTCAGAAGTTCTTAGAGTATGCTGTATTAGAAGCAGAATGAGCCTTTAGATTGATTGATTTCTTAAGATGAGGGTCAATGCAAAACTAGATGATATTCTGAGCTCAGAAGTTAATGCGAGTCATATGACATTGTGTGGTTATAATTGTATAACTAATAAATGTCATTGTTCTTTGTCTTGCATATATGATGGGGTGACTGTTCTCTCCTGAACAGTTAATCTCTCCTGAACCCCTTCCTCCTTCTGACCAGTCTCTAACCAGACCAGAGAGAAGACTCTCAATCTAGACGTACGTTACTATCGTAATCTCCAGATGTGCATTATCTCAGAAACGACAAACTATTTCAAGTTGGACCAGGGTCTATCCTTTTTACTCCTGTCATCAAATGAGGAGTTGTTAAATCATGCGATATTACAATGGCTGTTCAGAAGTATTTAAGATTCTGGAGACTCTACACTTGGCAATTACTCTACTGACAAAAGCAGACTGAAAGCAGAATGATGATTAGAATGCAAAGCAAGGAAACACATGCAGAGTCTGTTCGGGTCTACTTTGAAGATTTATGTGGACGTCTTCTTAGAGATGAATTGTTTGTTCTTATTTGGCCAGTAGTATTCATCCAAGTGCAACTGAAGTGCTAGTAATGACACAGATATTGCATTGACAACCTAATAGAAAATCTAAAGTTATTACTTTCATCGTTACCACTTGGACTGAAGAGTTTAGATTTGTCTAATTAGCTTCAAAAGCTAGGGAAGTATCATTTAAAATATCAGCTAAGATTTAATTTCTTACCACCCTATTCAATTGTGTAAATTTCTTACTGCCTTTTCCAGTTGTATAAACCTCACTATAGGAACTCTTGCTTGGACGTTGTACTTCCAACAGTAAATTAGTGGTTCTTCTGGGTAATTCTCCAAAGTAGCCTATGTGGCTTCATTTTCTATGTTTCTGGTTGCCTGCTGCCAGGAATCGTGTTTTACAAGGGATGGTTTGTTTGTGATAAAGAAGCAAAGGACTGCTTTTATATAATAAAACAAAATAGTGTCCTCGAGGGCACAGACTATGTGGTAGTGTAGGAATCATTTCATATGACAGGTACATCAGCTCTGTTTTGGGAGGGGCAGATTCCCTGGAGTTGAATAACTTCTGTAAAGCAGTTGAAGACTCTCTAGGGAGAAAAAATGAACTATGCAGAAAAAACTGTTCCAATATTTATTCCTACCTCTGTTGCGTTCCTGGTCTCAGTAGACATTACTGTAATGATTTTTGCAGAAGCACTTTGTTCTTCCAGGGTCATAATCCTTTTTTTTTTTTTTTTTTACCGTTACTGGAGTTTAGGGTTCATAATGTGGGAATATTTTAGAAGGGGCCAGTGGAAGGAAGATGACTCTGTAACTCATGTAGGGTAATGACTATTCGAATTTTATCCAGAGGATCAGGCAATTCTGGAAAGTTAGGTATAATCATTCTATTAACAGCCTTAAGATCTTGAGCGATCCGTTGCGGGTTAGGAGTACTTCAAAGGATAGTTCATAGCATATCACATCTATTTCTATTGGTGTTTATACTGTGGGCCATAATCCTTCCTTTGGTTCTGGTTTCAAAGGGTATTGTACAAGCTTGGGTAAAGAATTGGTTAGGTCACTCTGAATTTTGATGAATTCAGTCTCTAAAATCCAGCCAATATTGGTAAATTTTTGGACCATGAGGAGTCTGTTACTTCACAGAGATCTTCAAGTTGTGTCTGCTTAAACACATGCTTTCCGGTAAGGCATTGTGCAAATTAGCTATGACCTGGTTATGAAGAGGGAAATCGTCTAGAATACGCCTCATAAAGAGCATTTAAACTGGCAGTTCCATTCACATAATAAATCTCTTTACCCAGCCAAAATAGAGACACAATAAAGACATTTAGCTAATAGCTGACCTATTTTAAAGAAAGGACTACAGAATGTTCTTTAAGTAGAGGAAAGTGATTCTAAAAGGAAACTCAAAGCTTCAGGAAGAAATGTAAGGCAACAGAAAGATGAATTATATGGGTAAATCTAAATGACTTTTGAGTCAATAAAACAATGATAATGATGCATTGTAGGATCTGAAATAGACCTAGCCTTTCCCTTCAGCAGGGCCTGGGATCTTAGCACTGGCAAGTTTCAGGACATCTGCTGCATTTCATGTGCCTTCTGTACTGTGGGAGATCTCTCCCCGCTTTACATTCTGGTTGCCAGCACTTTTGGGTGGTTTGGGGAATTCCCTTTGATCTCCAGTTCTTTTCTTTGCTTCCTGTGCCTTGGGTTATCTTTTTCATTCCTGCTGCACCACCCTTGGCCTTTGGCAGGTGGTTCTAGCTGGCCTACACTCTGTGATACCAGGGATTACCCCCGCCCCCAGAGATTTCTCTCAGCTTTCCTGCCCCTCCCCCAGTTTTCCTTAACCAAAAACCTGGAGTGCCAACAGTAATTTCGTTGAACTCTCCTTCCCTGCCCCAGTTGTAGGGTATCAGCCCCTGTAAAGATGTGAGGGGAAGAGTTGGAGGGTGATATACTTTCCCTTTGTGACTTGGGTTCCTTGGGTTACTAATCCGTCAGGGCAGCTCACACACAGCCTTAAAAGGTTTGTTAAACATTAGCCTGGTTACCCATTACCTTTATCAGTAGCAGATTGCTCCCCCTCTGTTTCAGAGATGATAGCCACTGGGGATTGTTTTTCTCTTTTGCGAGCTTGTTGTTTTCCAGAGTTTGGTTCATTTAGGTTTCTTCTTGTACTCAGTTCTTGAATGAATTTCAAGAACAAATATGCTTATGTAGCTCAGTGGATTGTTTTGGTTCCTGATGCGTATAATTTATTTTTTACCCTAATTTATTGATGGCAGATAAACTTTGCTCTTATACTTGAAAAGATATGTCTTCTTTGAATGTGATAGTTACAGTAAAGAAAATGGTGAACATGGTGTTGGAAGTGATTTCAGGGAAAAGAAGACCAATAGTTTTCATACCACTTTTACAAAGGTGTTAAATTTCATAATATTCTTTATTATGTGATACTATAGAAACTGATCATATATAACTGCTATTGCATGTGGAGATGTGATTGTTGTCAAGGGTAAAATTCTGTAGAGAATGTGTTTCTGCAAGATAAGAAAACAGTTTGGTCCCAGGTTTTTAAAGATGTAAATTGGACTCTTGACTTGCTTATTTATCTGATATTTTTGGAATTTTTGATGCTCTTATTGCATCCATACAATGAAGGAATGCAACACAGTTTTCAGTGGCAGAAAAGACCAAAGGGCACAATTTAAAGTGAGAAGCTTGGGCTTCCCTGGTGGCGCAGTGGTTGAGAGTCCGCCTGCCGATGCAGGGGACACGGGTTCGTGCCCCGGTCTGGGAGGATCCCACATGTTGCGGAGTGGCTGGGCCCGTGAGCCATGGCCGCTGAGCCTGCGTGTCCGGGGCCTGTGCTCCACAACGGGAGAGGCCACAACAGTGAGAGGCCCGCGTACCGCAAAATAAATAAATAAATAAATAAATAAAATAAAGTGAGAAGTTTGGAAGACAGAGTTTCTATAGATTATCATAACACTTTCCATGATTAACCGATAATTATCAAGGAAGTAGGTGATGATCTTGTTACTGTATAGCTGAAAGCGTTTATCACAAATATCTCATGAATTTGATGAACGGTTTTGAATTTTATTTTCCATCACAAGAAGATCCTGCATAGGAAATTCATTGCTTTCATAAAATTATATAACAAATTTAACTATAACTTCATAGGACTAATTGTCAGAACTGGTTACCCATGAAGGATTATGAATTTTGAAACTACAGTATCATTTGCTTGATTTTAGATAAAAGTTAAAAAAATAATAACTAGAATTTGTTGAAGTTATAAAAAAAATCTTTTTCCATTCCCATGCATGTATTTGTGACTCTGGTTTCTCTCCTGTGATTTTATACTAAAAAAAAGGAAATAGTTTAGATGCATATTATCTCTTGCAAGTTAGCATTGTTGTCAATTCAACCTAGATTAGATAAATTAACAACCAAGAAAAAGTTCAATTATCACATTAAAAACTTTAAATATTGATGTACATGCTGGTGGGAATGTAAATTGTTATAGCCACAGTGGAAAACAGTATGGAGGTTTCTCAAAAACGAAAACTAGAACTACCATGAGGCCCATCAATCCCACTCCTGGGTATATGTCCAAAACACCAAAAACACTAATTCAAAAAGTTACATGCACCCTGATGTTCACAGCGGCATTATTAACAATTGCCAAGATACGGAAGCAACCTAAGTGTCCATCAACAGATGAATGAATAAAGAAGACGTGGTACATACATGCAACGGAATACTACTCAGCCATAAAAAGAATGAAATTTTGCCATTTGCAACAACATGGTTGGACTTGGAGGATATTACGATAAGTGAAATAAGTCAGAGAAAGACAAATACTGTATGATATCACTTATATATAGAATCTAAAAAGTAAAACAAACTAGTGAACGTAACAAAAAAAGGGACTCACAGATATAGAGAACAAACTAGTATTACCAGTAGGGAGCAGGAAAGGCTGAGGGGCAAGGCATGGTAGGGGATTAAGAGTTACGAATCATTATGCAGAAAATAAATAAGCTACAAGAATATATTGTACCAATGTACAATATATGTAGCCAATATTTCAAAGGTTATAAATGGAATATAACCTTTAAAACTGTGAATCACTATTTTGTACCCCTGAAATGTATATAATATCATATATCAAATATACCTCAATTTAAAAAAAATACCCAGGAAACAGAAAATCAAAAGAAGAAAAAAATGAAATAAGTTAAGAAAAAACAACCCCCTCCAAATTGTATCGGATACTCTATACATAACTATATATAAAATTACAAAGATCTAATTACATATGAAAAATTATACATATTACAAAATCTAATTATATGATTTCACAAAAATATTGCTGTACATGCTACTCATTGAAAGTGTGTGTATAGGTGTTTAACATAGAGAACCATATTTCAATTGTAATTTTTTCTGGGTTACAATTTCAGAGTGACAAAAAGTTAGGCATCTAATAGCCTTCCTGTGTATTAGTTGCCTTTATGTACAGTGAGCAACTTGTATAATTTTTGTAATTCTTTAATTTTTCTCTGTTATAGTTGCTCTAATTATATTTATTAAAATGTAATTTTATGTCCATATATGCAAATGATAAAAAAGTGTGGGCTTGAATTTTGTATGTTTTTTGGCCATTTCATTTTTTCCGTAAACTTATTTTTATTGTGCTTTACAGAAGTTTTGTTTTGTGAAGGATTGAATATTTTTTTAAAACATTGTTCTTTATCACGGATAGTTTGGAAAGCATCATTCTGAAGCACAATTATAGAATTTCAAAATTTCATATTGTAAACCAGCTGTGCTCTTATTATTTAATTTGTTCAATTGCTCCCTTGCTATTAAGCAATACATTTTAATGTCTTCCTGTTTTCAAGCCTAGTTTTCAGTAATAGCAATTCAATTAAAGCTTCAAAAGCTGAAGTGCTCTGACACTTCATTCATTGAATAATTTGATTCAAGATTTTTAAATGATTTTGAACAAAATGCTGCTGAAATTTAGAGGACTCATTTGCAAATGTTCAATACCATTTTAAGACAATTAATTTAAAACGTAGTTCTCCAGATTCTCAAATATACTAGAATTCTATTGACTATTGACATTGGTCAGAAAAAAGAAAAGGCATATTATAGTGCTGTGATGAAGTATTTATTTTATATTTAAGATCAGCCTAACAAAAAATGTATAGTTCAATTATTCTTCATATATATATAAATATTTATGAATTTGTATATGTACTTCTGTTTCAATTCGCAGAATATTAAAAAATATTGGATGCAATATTGAATTATGTGTGTACCATGGCCAATTCCAAATTTTTGCTCCATATGTTTCTTCATTTAATAAAAAGGTTTTTATTTTGATGTTGACCTCAATCAAAATTTGTATTTGAAATATCACCAAAACATGCATTAATTTTATCTTTAATGTTGAACTTTAAAACTGAATTTACAACAGGTTTCAGACCCTGTTGTACGTTCAAGTGAAAGAATTAACTTAAAAAAGAGTCTTCCTTTGATTTGATAAATTGGATGAGAACAAAGCATTTAAAAATTAATCTGATTAACTCTCTGAGGCCTTTGATGATACAAAAAATACTGGCTTGGAACCAATATATTAACAGCTATTGCTTTATTTATATATGCATAAGAAAACTTGGAACTGCAAATAAATTAATTTAGAAGAGTAGTCATTTGATCTAATTGAAAAGTTATGCTTCACCAAATGATATGCAAGTATCCCTGTGAGTACGTGTTAAGTCATTGTCTTCGGATGGATGCATTAGTCAGTATAACTACTAGCTTTTGAGGTAGATGCTAGTAGTTCTTTAGCAGATTTATGTCTTCTGGTTTTCATAATTCCTGCTCTTAGACTTACCCCATATTGGATGGTAAATATAGACAAATGACTTGCTTATCATCAAATGTCATGAGAAATGCAAATCCACTACTTAATTTTTCATTAAAAGTGTGCTTTTTACCTCATTGCTGTAGAAAGGGTTTATTGCAAACTAAAAGATTAGTACCAAGCAACAAAATGAATAAATTGTTACAGATGTACACTATATGACAATTGACAAAATCACTTTCATGAGAGCACTAGGCTACTCTCTAAACTCTAAGGCAGGACTGCTCAGCCTCTATTTAAAGCACACATTTTTCACATCACCTAATCTAGAATTTTTCATCTTTCTCTATGACTCGACCCATTAGAGACCTAGTGGTTTGGTGCATCATATCTCAGAACTGGCTGGCACAAGGTTGTCTGGCAGGATACTGGAAGGAGCTAGGTAGTTGAGCATTATCACCAAGCTCCCTTGACGTTGAAGAGATTAGTTGTATTTGAAAGAGTTCTGATATTGGAGTTGTAGCTTGAATTAGATGAACCCTCTGCCATGTGAGAACACAGAGAGATGGCCATCTACAGACCAGGAAGCAGGCCCTCACCAGACACTGAATCTGCTGGCACCTTAATCTTGAACATCCCAGCTTCCAGAACTATGAGAAATAAGTGTTTGTTGTTTAAGCTACCCAGCCTATGGTATTTTTGTTATAAGAGCCTGAGTGGACTAAAATACCCTACTACTGGTAATAATTATAGACTCTAGACAAAACTTAAAAACAACAACTAAAAACTGCTGCTTGAAGCCCACTGGAAAGCAAACAAAAGCAAGCAGAAATTGGAGGTGATATGACTTTTGGAATAAAAGCAAGTCACACTGAACAAGAGCCACTCAACTCCTACCTCACGTGATACACAATTAATTCAAGATGGATTACAACCCTAAATATAAAATCTAAAGCTGTCAAGTTTCTAGAAGAAAATATAGGAGAATATATCCATGACTTTAAGGAGGACAAAGACTTCTTAGACTGAACTCTAAGAGGAAAAACATTATAAATTATACTTTATCAACATTTAAAATTTCTGCTCACCAGGACACTGTTAAGGACTTAAAAGACAAGCTGGAGACTGGGAGAAAATATTTGCAATACATATACCTGACAAAGTATTTGTCTCCAGAATTTATAAATTCAAATAATTTCATGCAGGTATATTTTATTAGGGAGTTCATTATTAAAAAGTATTAAATTCGCTATTGAGATAATTTAAAGTTTACTTTTGTCCTATTTATAGTGGTCTACAGGGTCACTCTGTTGTGTACAGATACTTGAATTATTAAATTTCTACCTCACGCAGCCCATGAGTCTCTGGCACAAGTCTTACTTTCAAGAGCCTTCTTTAGAGCTAAGATGAGAATAGCGGTGCTGCAGTGAATTTCATCTCTTAAGTGGCAATAGCTCTTAATGTTGATGTCTAAAGTGAGAGTTTCTGGAATTTATCTGTGGAATCTACATTAAGTTATAGTTTGTATTAAATGACTTGATAACGGTCTTATAATGGAGAAGAACAAACCTGACTCCATACTGGGCCTATTCCTTTAGCTCTAACATTTGTGCTCTGTTGCCTGTGCTTAGTCATGCTGGCTCTGCACCTTTGTAAAAGAGTGTTGCCTCTAGCCTGAAATATACATGATAGCCCATTCTCCAGGCTCTGCCTCCCAGGCTAACTCTTTTCTAAATTTTAATTTTTCATTTTATTTAAAAAAATTTTGTAACATCTTTATTGGACTATAATTGCTTTACAATGGTGTGTGAGTTTCTCCTTTATAACATACTGAATCAGCTATACATTTACATATATCCCCATATCTCCTCCCTCTTGCATCTCCCTCCCACCCTGCCTATCCCACCCCTGTAGGTGGTCACACAACACCCAGCTGATCTCCCTGTGCTATGCAGCTGTTTTCCACTAGCTATCTATTTTACATTTGGTAGAGTAAATATGTCAGTGCCACTCTCTCACTTCGTCCAAGCTTACCCTTCTACCTCCCTGTGTCCTCAAGTCCATTCTCTATGTCTGCGTCTTTATTCCTGTCCTGCCCCTAGGTTCTTCATAACCATTTTTCTTTTTTAGATTCCATATATATGTGTTAGCATACGGTATTTATTTTTCTCTTTCTGACTTACTTCACGCTGTATGACAGACTCTAGGTCCATCCGCCTTGCTACAAATAGCTCAATTTCATTTCTTTTTATGGCTGAGTAATATTCCATGTATATATGTGCCATATCTTCTTTATCCGTTCATCTGTCGATGGACACTTAGGTTGCTTCCATGTCCTGGCTATTGTATATATGTGGATGCTACTCTCACTTCGCCACAGCTTCCCCCTCCCTCCCCGTGTCCTCAAGTCCATTCTCTATGTCTACATCTTTATTCCTGCCTGGCCTCTAGGTTCATCAGTACCATTTTTTTTTCTTTTTTTGTTTTAGATTCCATATATATAAGGTTTTGGGTCACCATGTTTTTGTTGTCATTTGTTTCAATGTTTATTTTTTTTAATTTCTTCTTGTATTTCTTCAGTGATCTGTTGGTTATTTAGTAGTGCACTGTTTAGCCTCCATGTATTTGTGGTTTTTACAGTATTTTTCCTGTAATTGATTTCCAATCTCATAGCGTTGTGGTCAGAAAAGATGCTTGATATGATTTTAATTTTCTTAAATTTTCAAAGCTTGGTTTATGACCCATGATGTGATCTATCCTGGAGAATGTTCCATGTGCAGTTGAGAAGAAAGCGTATCCTGCCACTTTTCGGTGGAATGTTCTATAAATATCAATTAAATCTATCTGGTCTGTTGAGTCATTTTTTTTTCTTTTCTTTTTTTTGCGATACGCCGGCCTCTCACTGTTGTGGCCTCTCCCGTTGCGGAGCACAGGCTCCAGACACACAGGCTCAGCGGCCATGGCTCACGGGCCCAGCCACTCCGCAGCATGTGGGATCTTCCCAGACCGGGACACAAACCCGTGTCCCCTGCATTGGCAGGTGGACTCTCAACCACTGCGCCCAGGGAAGCCCCTGTTGTGTCATTTAAAGCTTGTGTTTCCTTGTTAATTTTCTGTCTGGATGATCTGTCCATTGGTGTAAGTGAGGTGTTAAAGTCCCCTACTAGTACTGTGTTGCGGTCGATTTCCCCTTTCATGGTTGTTAGCATTTGCCTTATGAATTGTGGTACTCCTATGTTGGGTGCATAAACATTTATAATTGTTATATCTTCTTCTTGGGTATATCCTTTGATCATTACGTAGAGTCCCGCCTTGTCTCTTGTAACAGTTTTTATTTTAAAGTCTATTTTATCTGGTATGAGTATTGCTACACAAGCTTTCTTTTGATTTCCATTTGCATGAAATATCTTTTTCCATCCGTTCACTTTCAGTCTGTATGTGTCCCTATGTCTGAAGTGGTTCTCTTGTAGACAGCATATATAGAGGTCTTTTTTTTGTATCCATTCAGCCAGTCTATGTCTTTTAGTTGGGGCATTTAATCCATTTACATTCAAGGTTATTATTGACATGTATGTTCCTATTACCATTTTCTTAATTGTTTTGAGTTTGTTTTTGTGTGTCTTTTTCTTTTCTTGTGTTTCCCACTTAGAGAAGATTCTTTAGCATTTGTTGTAAAGCTGGTTTGGTGGTGCTGAATTCTCTTAGTTTTTGTTTGTCTGAAAAGCTTTTGACTTCTCCATCAAATCTAAATCAGATCCTTGCTGGGTAGAGTAATCTTGGTTGTAGGTTTTGCCTTCATCACTTTAAGTATATCCTGCCACTCCCTTGTGACCTGCAGAATTTCCGCTGATAACTCAGCTGATAACCTTATGGGGATTCCTTTGTATGTTATTTTTCATTTTTCCCTTGCTGCTTTTAATATTTTTTCTTTGAATTTAATTTTTGTTAGTTTGATTAATATGTGTCTGGGTGTGTTTCTCCTAGTGTTTATCCTGTGTGGGACTCTCTGTGCTTCCTGCACTTGGGTGACTATTTCCTTTGCCGTTTTAGCGAAGTTTTCAACTATAATCTCTTCAAATATTTTCTCAGACCCTTTCTTTTTCTCTTCTTCTTTTGAGACCCCTATAATTCAAGTGTTGGTGCATTTAATATTGTCCCAGAGGTCTCTGAGATTGTCTTCAATTCTTTTCATTCTTTATTCTGCTCCTTGGCAGATATTTCCACCATTTTGTTCTCCAGATCACTTATTCGTTCTTACTACTTCCTTATTTCAGTGTTAAATACTCCATAGCATATGAAATTTGGATCAACCACTCTTTTTTTAAATGCTGAATGTCCCTGATATTAAAAGTAATTCTGGCATTTTCTGGTGTTGCCAGATAAAATACAGATTGCCCAGTTAAGTAGAAATTTTCAAATCAACAAAAAATAATTTTTAATATATAAATATGTCCCATGCTGAAAAATACATATGTAACATAAAGGAATTTTCATTTTAGAGGCAAGCATATCGGAAGATAAGTAATTGTGTGTCTGCTGTGGAGGTACAAATTCTAGCTGCCGAAGATTAGCCTTAAGTCCTAACCACTGGACCACCAGGGATCTCTCTAGCCTTAATTCTTATTTGAAGCAAACACATCTTTGCCTTGGCATCTTTACACTATGTTCCATGAAATATATGGAATAAACTTACCCTAAACATTATTTGTGTTTTTCCTGAAATTCAAATTTAATTGGTATCCTGTATATTTATTTGCTAAATCTTGCAATCTGTACTTTTAATTCCTGAAGCTGTTTAAATGCAATTAAATAAAAATAGTATGATGATCCAATATGATTGTTCTAATTTCTGAAGAGTACTTACATCATTAAAGATTAACTTTCAACTTTGCCTGGAACCTCTCTCCTTCCCTACTACAAATCTGCCTTTCTCCCTCACCCACTATATATGTATGTTGGTACACACACATGCACACATACATAAAATCATATTTGGTGACTTTTGCCGTTAAACTTTCGAAAGATGCTTATATAGTAAAATGTACCATGTATTTAAAGATAAATAATGAAGGATTGAATGGATGATGACTTAGCAGTTTCATCTTATTTTGATCTCTCTATTCAGTACTTATTCTTGTGGAAGTCTCTAATAGCTTAAAGTATTTTATTTTTTTACATTATCTTTGATGTATTTTTGCTAATCTCTTTGCTGTAACCACGTTGCGTCTCCTTGCTTGGTCATAGCCTTGAATTTCAAATAACCCGGCCCCCATCATACCCAGTAGAAATAAAGAGAAACACTATTGTCTCCCTTTAAGAAAGAAATATCAAGGTTTCTGGACTCAATGCAGAAAACGCAACGCTCCAAGAAAGGCTGAAAGCTCATAAGGGAAAAGCTGTGGAGCTGGGGTCCAGGATCCCAGAGGAACTTACCCACAACATCCAGAGGCAGTGGGGAAGCAGCCAGGAAGCAGGGAGTTCAAGGAGCCCAAAGCCGAGCGGCTGACAAGGTCTTGGTGCTCCAGCCTGGTGTCAGGCCTGAGACTCTGAGGTGGGAGAGCCGAGTTCAGGACATTGGTCCACCAGAGACCTCCAAGCCTCACGTAATATCAAATGGTGAAAGCTCTCCCAAGAGATCTCCATCTCAACTGTAAGACCCAGCTCCACTGAACAACCAGCAAGCTACATGCTGGACACCCTATGCCAAACAACTAGCAAGACAGGAACACAAGCCCACCCATCAGCAGAGAGGCTGCCTAAAATCATAATAAGTTCACAGACACCCCAAAACACACCACCGGATGCAGTCCTACCCACCAGAAAGACAAGATCCAGCCTCATCCACCAGAATACAGGCACCAGTCCCCTCCAGAAGGAAGCCTACACAAGCCACTGAACCAACCTTACCCTCTGGAGGCAGACACCAAAAACAATGGGAACTAAAACCCTGCAGCTGTGAAGAGGAGACCTCAAACACAGTAAGTTAAACAAAATGAGAAGACAGAGAAATACACAGCAGATGAAGGAGCAAGGTAAAAACCCACCAGACGAAACAAACAAACAAATGAAGAGGAAATAGGAAGTCTAACTGAAAAAGAATTCAGAGTAATGATAGTAAAGATGATCCAAAATCATGGAAATAGAATGGAGAAAATACAACAAAATGTTTAACAAGAAATTAGAGGAACTAAAGAACAAACAAACAATGATGAACAGCACAATAAATGAAACTAAAAACTCTCTAGAAGGAATCAGTAGCAGAATAACTGAGGCAGAAGAATGGATAAGTGACCTGGAAGATAAAATAGTGGAAATACTACTGCAGAGCAGAATAGAGAAAAAAGAATGAAAAGAATGTGGACAGTCTCAGAGACTTCTGAGACAACATTAAATGTACCAACATACGAATTATAGGGGTTCCAGAAAAAAAAGAGAAGAAGGGACTGGGAAAATATTTGAAGAGATTATAGTTGAAAACTTCCCTAATATGGGAAAGGAAATAGTCATCAAGTGCAGGAAGCACAGAGAGTCCCATACAGGATAAATCCAAGGAGAAACACAGCAAGACACATATTAATCAAACTATCAATTAAATACAAAGAAAAAATATTAAAGGCAGCAAGGGAAAAGTAGCAAATAACATACTAGGGAGTGGCAGGATATATTGAAAGTGATGAAAGGGAAAAACCTACAACAAAGATTATTATGCCCAGCAAGGATCTCATTCAGATTCGATGGAGAAATTAAAAACCTTACAGACAAGGAAAAGCTAAGAGAATTCATCAACACCAACCAGCTTTACAACACATACTAAAGGAAATTCTCTGGGCAGGAAACACAAGAGAAGGAAAAGACCTAAAATAACAAACCCACAACAATTAATAAAATGGTAATAGGAAAAACATATCAATAAGTACCTTAAATGTAAATGGATCAAATGCTCCAACCAAAAGACATAGACTGGCTGAATGGATACAAAAACAAGACCCATATATATGCTGTTGACAAGAGACCCACTTCAGACCTAGGGACACATATAGACTGAAAGTGAGGGGATGGAAAAAGATATTCCATGCAAATGGAAATCAAAGGAAAGCTGGAGTAGCAACTCTCATATCAGACAAAATAGACTTTAAAATAAAGACTATTACAAGAGACAAAGAAAGACATTACATAATGATCAAGGGATCAATCCAAGAAGAAGATATAACAATTATAAATATTTACACACCCAACATAGGAGCACCTCAATACATAAGGCAGATGTTAAACAGCCATAAACGGGGAAATTGACAGTAACAGAATCATAGTAGGGGACTTTAACACCCCACTTTCACCAATGGAAATATCATCGAAAATGGAAATAAATAAGGAAACACAAGCTTTAAATGACACAGTAGACTTAATTGATATTTATAGGACATTCCATCCAAAAACAATAGAATACTCTTCCTTCTCAGGTACTCATGGAACATTATCCAGGATAGATCCTATCATGGGTCACAAATCAAGCCTTGGTAAATTTAAGAAAATTGAAATCATTTCAAGTATCTTCTCTGACGACAATGCTATGAGACTAGATGTCAATTATAGGAAAAAATCCGTAAGAAATACAAACACTTGGAAGCTAAACAACACACTACTTAATAACCAAGAGATCACTGAAGAAATCAAAGAGGAAATCAAAAAATACCTAGAAATAAATGACAATGAAAACACGACAACCCAAAACCTATGGGATGCAGCAAAAGCAATTCTAAGAGGGTAGTTTATAGCAATAAAATCCTGCCTTAATAGACAAGAAACATCTCAAATAAACAAACTAACTTTACACCTAAAGCAATTAGGGAAAGAAAAATAAAAACACCCCAAAGTTAGCTGAAGGAAAGAAATCATAAAGATCAGATCAGAAATAAATGAAGAAGAAATGAAGGAAACAGTAGCAAAGATCAATAAAGCTAAAAGCTGTTTCTTTGAGAAGAGAAGCAAAACTGATAAACCATTAGCCATACTCATCAAGAAGAAAAAGGGAGAAGACTTTAAACAACAGAATTAGAAATGAAAAAGGAGCAGTAACAACTGACACTGCAGCAATACAAAGGATCATGAGAGTTTACTACAAGCAACTATATGCCTGTAAAATGGACAACCTGGAAGAAATGGACAACTGGAAGAAATGGACACATTCTTAGAAAAGCACAACCATCCAAGACTGAGCCAGAGAGAAATACAAAATATAAACAGACCAATCACAAGAACTGAAGTTGAAACTGTGATTAAAAGTCTTCCAACAAACAAAAGCCCAGGACCAGATGTCTTAACAGGTGAATTCAATTGAACATTTAGAGAAGAGCTAACACCTATCCTTCTCAAACTCTTCCAAAATATAGCAGAAGGAGGAACACTCCTAAACTCATTCTACGAGGCCACCATCACCCTGATACCAAAACCAGACAGAGATCACAAAAAAAGAAAACTACAGGCCAATAACACTGATGAACATAGATGCAAAAATCCTCAACAAAATACTAGCAAACAGAATGCAACAGCACATTAAAAGGATCATACACCATGATCAAGTGGGTTTTTCCAAGGAATGCAGGGATTCTTCAATATATGCAAATCAATCAATGTGATACACCATATTAACAAATTGAAGGATAAAAACCATTAATGATTTCAATAGATGCAGAAAAAGCTTTCGACAAAATTCAACACCCATTTATGATAAAAACCCTCCAGAAAGTAGGTGTAGAGAGAACTTACCTCAACATAATAAAGGGCATATATGACAAACTCACAGCCAACATTGCTCTCAATGGTGAAAAACTGAAACCATTTCCTCTAAGATTAGGAACAAAACAAGGTTGTCCACTTTCACCACTTTTATTCAACATCGTTTTGGAAGTTTCACCCACAGCAATCAGAGAATAAAAAAGAAATAAAAGGAATCCAAATCAGAAAAGAAGAACTAAAACTGTCACTGTTTGCAGATGACATGATACTATACATAGAGAATCCTAACGATGCTACCAGAAAACTACTAGAGCTAATCAATGAATTTGGTAAAGTAGCAGGGTACAAAATTAATGCACAGAAATCTCTTGCATTCCTATACACTAACGATGAAAAATGTGAAAGAGAAATTAAGGAAACACTCCCATTTACCATTGCAACCAAAAGAGTAAAATACCTAGGAATAAACCTACCTAAGGAGGAGAAAGACTGGCACTCAAAAAGCTATTAAACACTAATGAAAGAAATCAAAGGTGACATAAACAGATGGAGAAATATACCATATTCTTGGACTGGAAGAATCAATATTGTGAAAATGACTATACTACGCAAAGCAATCTACAGATTCAATGCAATCCCTATCAAACTACCAATGGCATTCTTCACAGAATTAGAACCAAAATTTTTACAATTCACATGGAAACGCATAAGACCCTAAATAGCCAAAGCGATCTTGAGAAAGAAACACGGAGCTGGAGGAATCAGGCTCCCGGACTTCAGACTATACTACAAAGCTACAGTAATCAAGGCAGTATGGTACTGGCACAAAAACAGAAATATAGATCGGTGGAACAGGAAAGAAAGCCCAGAGGTAAACCCACACACATATGGTCACCTTATCTTTGATAAAGGAGGCAAGAATATACAATGGAGAAAAGACAGCCTCTTCAATAAGTGTTGCTGGTAAAACTGGACAGCTACATTTAAAAGAATGAAATTAGAACACTTCCTTACACCGTACACAAAAATTAACTCAAAATGGATTAAAGACCTAAATGTAAGGCCAGACACTCTAAAACTCTTAAATGACAGCATAGGCAGGACACTCTATGGCATAAATCACAGCAAGATCCTTTTGAGCCACCTCCTAGAGAAAGGGAAATAAAAACAAAAATAAACAAATGGGACCTAATGAAACTTCAAAGCTTTTGCACAGCAAAGGAAACCATAAACAAGATGAAAAGACAACTCTCAGTATGGGAGAAAATATTTGCAAATGAAGCTACTGACAAAGCATTAATCTCCAATATTTACATGCAGCTCAATATCAAAAAAACAAACAACCCAATCCAAAAATGGCCAGAAGACCTAAATAGATATTTATCCAGAGCAAATATACAGATTGCCAACAAACACATGAAAAGATGCTCAACATCACTAATCATTAGAGAAATGCAAATCAAAACTACAATGAGGTATTACCTCACACCAGTCAGAATGTCCATCATCAAAATATCTACAAACAGTAAATTCTGGAGAGGGTATAGAGAAAAGGGAACCCTCTTGCACTGTTGGTGGGAATGTAAATTGATAACAGCCACTATGGAGAACAGTATGGAGGTTCCTAAAAAACTCAAAACAGAGCTACCATATGACCCAGTAATCCCACTACTGAGCATATACCCTGAGAAAACCAAAATTCATTGCAGCTCTATTTACAGTAGCCAGTACATGGAAGCCACTTTAGTGTCCGTTGACACATGAATGGATAAAGAAGATGTGGCACATATATACAATGGAATATTACTCAGCCATAAAAAGAAACGAAATTGAGTTATTTGCAGTGAGGTGGATGGACTTAGACGTTGTCATACAGAGTAAAATAAGTCAGAAAGAGAAAAACAAATATTGTATGTTAACACATATATATGGAATCTAAAAAAAAAAAAAGGTTCTGAAGAACCTAGGGGCAGGACAGGAACAAAGACCCAGGTGCAGAGAATGTACTTGAGGACATGGGGAGGGGGAAGGGTAAGCTGAGACGAAGTGAGAGAGTGGCATGGACATATATACACTACCAAATGTAAGATAGATAGCTAGTGGGAAGCAGCCTCAAGGCACAGGGAGATCAGCTCATTGCTCTCTGACCACCTAGAGGGGTGGGATAGGGAGCGTGGGAGGGAGACGGAAGAGGGAGATGAAATGGGAATATATGTATATTTATAGCTCATGTCACTTTGTGTTACAGTAGAAAGTAACACACCATTGTAAAGCAATTATACTCCAGTAAAGATGTTAATAAAAAAAAAAAAGAAAAAGATCTAGCCTAAGAGGAGAGAAACCTTGTCTGTCAGCTGCTAAGGCAGAGGACTTAAAAAATGAAATAAAAATTCCAGAGAGATTAAACAAAGAGTCCTCTGTAAAGAAGGCAGGGATGTATTTACTTTGAACAATAATTAATGGTACCTTCTTGGCAGTTGGAATTTGTACTCAAAAGGCAGACAATTACTTATTTTCTTGTCTTTTCCATTCATCTCTAAAATGAAAGCTCCCTTATTTTACATGATGATCTGTCAACATTTCTTATTACTCCAACTATATCTTGGTACTCATTTTATGCTATAATATTTAGCTATGCTCTTGGAAGTTTGTTTTGAACAAATGAGATGTTTTAACAATGACAACACGAAACTTTTTAAATCATGCATCTTTTATTCTTATTTAGGCTGCCAAATTACTATTTTGTAATAACTGTGTTTTCCTCTACTGAACATTTTTTCCATCTTTGGAACCATAAGCTGAGAAGCCTCTGAATTTGGAGAAGAGAGAAAAAATTCTTCTGGTGTTTCCTTCTCTTTGTAGGAGGGACCTTGCTTTCCTAACTGAAATAGTCAGTGACCTTTTGGCATTCTCCTGCAGTGGGTTGAGCATGGTGGTGTAAAAGACCAAAACGAATCATGGACCCAAATAGAGCTGATTTGCATGAGCCTATATGGGTATAGACATCCCCAGTTCTTAAGTAAGTTCTTAGGAAGTATTCAATTCTGCTCATTCCTGCAAGTCAACTTGACTCTCTGTCAAGTTGAGAATTAAGTTAGATGAGGAATCGCCCAAATCTAATGCAAATCAAGGGGCCTCAATTCTGTTTTCTCTCTTTTGTTTGGATGTATAAAGCTGAAACTTAGGTTAGTTATTCTCTTTGATTGGTTTTAGCTTTTAGTTCTGGTTATATTTAATAGTTAAAATGTAAATATATCTTTCAGGTTGACTCATCACAGAGAGCAAATCATTTAATAATTTTCAATAGGATCTTTCTTTACTATTACAGTTAAATTCAGTGGAATAGTTATTGGAAATAAATGTAGGATTCCCTCAGCTGTAGAAAAGTTCAGAATTATATGCTTATGTATTTTTTATCATAATATTTAATTGTACATTAAAATACATTACCTTTGACAGAAACAAAGGGAACTCTGGGGTATAAACACACTAGACTGTTTCAGTCCTCTTAAGCCAAATGGAATTTATGATTTGAAATTTGCTTTGCATCTCAGAGAACCAGAGACTACCATGGTTGTTGGATGGTTGGCTAGTTTTGGGGACTCAAAGTTAGTCTTTTCTTGCACAAAAGCCATCAATTGGCAAGATGCAGAAATTAGCATATACTAATTTAAAATAGAAGAATATCTACTGACTATGAACTATTGACTAAATGAATAAATAGGATAAAATCCCTGAAGCCATGTACTTAGCTAACTCTCCTGTGAGGTCTGCAAACCCAGTGACATAAGAAGCAGACTGCAGAAGAACAGTGTAATTGGACATGAGTTTGTCCTTTGGTCTGGGAGGGCACTTGACAGAGAGGAGGTGACTGTGGTTGGGATGTGGATGTGTTGTGTTTTAGTGGGGCACACTTCACTGATCCCATTGATAACGTTTACAGTTTTGAGGGAAAAACAGGTTTTCAAGTGTAGGGTATATTGGGGTTCTCCAGAGAAGCAGAACTAATAGGATATATACATATATATATACGTGTGTATTATATATATATGTAGTTATGTGTATGTGTATATATATGTATTTATAGTAAATACATATATATGTGTAGATTTATTATAAGGTACTGGCTCATGTGATTATGGAGGCTCAGAAGTCCCACTATCTGCCTTCTGCAAACTGGAGACCCAAGAAAGCCACAGATGTGTAGTTCAAAGACCTGAGATCCCAAGAGCTGGTGGTATATAGATTCTGATCTGAGTCTAAAGGCCTGATAACCAGGATTATCAACTCATGCAATGAGGCAAGAGATCCTCGAATGCATCCTTCCTCTGCTTTTTGCTGTTTTCAGGCTCTCCACGGATTGAATGATGCCCACCCACATTGGGGAGGACCATCTGCTTTACTCAGTCTACTGAGTCAGCTGCAAACCTCTTTTAGATATACTCCCCCAAACACACTAAGAAATAATGTTTGACCAGCTATCTAGGCATCCCACAGTCCAGTGAAGTTGACATATAAAATTAATCACCACATAAGGTAATTTTATTTCTAGTTAGAATTCTGAAGACATTCATATAAATTTTCAGTTACAATTAAACGATTGCTGTAATTGCTTAAAGTAATTAACTAACTTAATTACTTAGCAGAGTAATAAACCAACATGACTCCAGAGAGGTAAATGTTAAAGAAGTGAGTAATAAAGGCATGTTTAGAGTAGGCTGAAGGACAAAAGTAGTGCTTGAACTTGCCTATAACCTCGACAGGATCAAGCTCCTGATACAGCAGTAGTGCACCTTAAGAAAATAAGTTTATTTTCACGTGAAGCAGTTTATACTTTGTCCTGTACAGTTATTTTGAAAGTGTCCTATTATACAGCTGGCTATTATGTTGGTGGTCCGGTGCACCCTGGATACCTGAATTGTATGTAAACTCAAAGCCCGATTGGAGTAGAAGTTGGGGTAACTGGTACATGGTCTGTGAGCCTCCTCCCTAATGTCAACTGTGTGTCAGGGAAGGACTGTCATAACCCTTTCGAGAATTGGGGGTGGCAGTGAGTAAAAAAGACACACCTAGGTGATTTCATTTATTTGAAGTTTGGGCAGAGAACTTCTCATCCGTGTTAATCCAAGCTTGTGAGTATGACAGTAATATCTTTCTAAAAAAGAACTAGCTTCGTGAAGTAAAACAGTTTCTAACCTTCACTAATATTTACAGATAAAAAAAAAAAATTCCTAAAACTGAGAGTTGTTAATTTAGATGAGGTTAACTTAGAGCCCAGTCTTAAGGCAAAACTTCTGAACTACTTTACTTACAAACAACAAATCCGCTTTGTTCATTTGTCATAATTTCCAATAAGCTTTAATAC
This sequence comes from Neophocaena asiaeorientalis asiaeorientalis, assembly GCF_003031525.2. Taxonomy (NCBI): domain Eukaryota; kingdom Metazoa; phylum Chordata; class Mammalia; order Artiodactyla; family Phocoenidae; genus Neophocaena; species Neophocaena asiaeorientalis. The sequence continues at coordinate 4,039,587 of NW_020174046.1, read as the reverse complement.
CCTAGTGAGAATTTTGTTCAGAAGAACTATTTATTACTGTCCTAATAAATGAGTTAATGCTACTAGAGACTATATTACAAAACTCCTGAGGATTGCCATTTCCCTGCAATAGCAAGCATACAGTGTAGAGCTGTTGAATTATGCTGCTAAAAGAATTTATATTTTCTTTTACATTAAGCCTAGTAGTAAATAGCGAGCACCTTCAGAGAATATGAATAATGATGATGGTTTCTTTCTAAGTTATCAGAATTTTCATGAGCACTAACCAAGAAATGACACTTCTCCTTTCAGAGATGTATTTTCCATGTTGGCCACATAACTTTCTCCTACTTGGGCCTGAGGGCCTCCTGCGTTTCTCCAGATTAGAACTGATGAGTTTAGGTAACCAGAAATCCCAGTGGTAAAAGGATTTTGTTAAAGACTGTGATCAAAACCCAGCTCTCTCATTCTCTACTTATTCTATATTCAGTGTCAGACCCTTGCTGCAAGTCTTTGTTACTTTTATGATTGGATAGTTTTCTCAGGGGAGATGGAAAGAATTAAATGTGCATTAGCAAGTCTGACCCTTTAGGGTATGTTTACACTAACACTGTTAGTTCTTGGATAAAATCTGTAAGTCTCAGAGCAGGAATTAAGATTTCACATATAGCCCTCAGTCTCTCAGAGCGTTATAATCATTAAAACAGCGTTGGAGGCATGCTCAGGAGCTATGGAATTCCTATGAATACTTTTTATGGGTGTGGTTTCCATAGCGATTTTTAATAAATGAACTGTGATTTTGAGCCAGGTAAAGCACTTTTCTACATGTGTTAAAAGTAGCAGCATGAAGAGTGCTAGAGGCCAGTGTGTTTGTGCTCATATTTATGCCCTGTAGATTTGAATATTTTTTGCTTCAAAATTGAGAAACTAGTCATCATTTGCTCTTAATTTAAAATAAATATTAAAGAAATAGAATTCATTCATCAAATACTTTTTTTTTTTTTTTTTTTTCCCGTGTCCCCTGCATCGGCAGGCGGACTCTCAACCACTGCACCACCAGGGAAGCCCCATCAAATACTTTTTAAACAAGGAATTTAAAAACTACTTGAGTCAGCAAAGTAATTCTCTGTTTTCTGAGGATCCCACCCAAAGGTCTATAAAAATAATGTAGTAGTTCATTCATTGAAAAATATTAAATTATGTTTCCTTTCCATTGGGAGATTTGGCACCCTGTAAAGATCAATTGTATGCTCCTCTATAGCTCCCACATATTTCTATCAAGCTTATATCGAATGAAAATGTCCTTGAAGGGGAGACGCAGGAGAATAGAATTCAGACGTGGTAGATGGTGTGGCAGGAGTTTATCAATCAAATTTGTAGATAGGTAAGTATGAAATTTAATGCCCACTCTCATACATCTGCAAGTTTTTATAGTATCATAGGTGGTATTGTATTCTTCTCTACTGCTAGTGTCCTGTGTCATGAGATTCTTTTGCCTCTACTCCTATCTTATAATCTAGTTTAAACATCATCATCTGAGGATAAATCTGTGTTTGTAGTAAGTAAGCCCATAAAGGTCAGTGCGTTTTCGTTACCCACTATGCCCTGCTCTCAGATATGTAAATTTGAGAATAGAGGAATAGTTTCCTCGTGTAAAAACACTGGGCCACTGCGCAGGGAGATCAGGGGATCTTTGTCCTTGGTGGAATTCCAGTGGACTCTGCTTTCACGTTGAGTTAAGATTTATTCCATGTTTCCAAATCTGTTTCTTTGTTCCATACCCATGGTGACAACATAAACAGCTAGAGAATGGCTCATTGTAGGCATTGTAAAGCCAGAGGATTTTGCATAATATTTCAGTATGTAATGCCGGTCTCATACATATGAAGCACTAGTTGTGCCTATGTTTTAAGGGCGTTAGTGTGTGATAACAATGTTAATATTAGCCAGGTATGGTACATTGTTGTGATACACATGTGTGACTTATAAACAGATTACGGAACTAAGACCAGGAACATTTGGCCCAGACTTCCTTGTATCTGTGCAAAACAAAACGTAAAGTCCCAGTTTGGGTCTGGGAAGTGTTCTAGTATCAGCTATGGGGAGGAATACTGAAGAAAATAGGTGAAAAGAAATAGACTGTAGCCCCTCAAAATAAAGCACTGAAGTGACTAACAGTATCCCCAATGGATCGATGATACAAAGTTGCTATTTGAAGAACAGACGGGTCCGAAAAGAGAGTGAGGGAACAAAGGTTAATAGTTAAAGTTGATGCAGGGGACCAGGAAGTTTGGCAGACAGGGAAGAGGTTTTGCATCATAGAAGTAAGTTGAGCTAGAATTCATTTGCTCTGGGACCGGGCAGTTTGTTTTAACCTATAGAATTACTCCTGGAGTAGCAGCAGATTTTTTTTTTCTTCATTTGTTTTTCTTAAAAATATTTCCATTCCAGTTTTGTAAGGAGGTTATGTGGTCCCTATCCAGCAGATGTAGGGATGAACCTGGAGCCCATATAAGCTACAGTAAATCTGTATGTTTAAAAAGGTGGGCAGAGAAGAGAGAGGAGGAAGGACTCCAACAGTCTTACAGCTATGTGTATTGTTTTCCCTTTCAGAACTTGTTCTCCTTCTTTTATTCCAGTCTCATTTGATGGCATCTCCATCCATCCAATTATCTCAGTCAGAAATACAGAAGTCACTCCTAAGCACTCCTCTCTTGTACCTACATTCAATGAATTACCAGATTGAGTCCATTTTATGTCTGAAATATTTCACATGTCCCTTTTCTCTATCCAAAGTGTTCTAATTCAATGTTTCATTATCTCAGCACTATTTCAGTCTCTTCTTAAGTGATCTTACGAAGAGTCCTAGCTCAGGCTTCATGGTGCTTCCTAAGTATTTTCTTTTTTATAAAATTAAAATCTGATCATACTCCTATACTGCTGAAAGCTATTCACTGATCCCTGTGACTTATAAGACAAGGTCCAAGTGAAGATATTTGAAGAACTCAGATATATGGATCTAGGATTCAGGGAGAAGAGCTCAGAACCGGAACTATATATGGGGGAGTTACCAGCATGAAGATAAAAGTTAGATTCGTAGGTGTGTGTGAGAATTCCTAAGGAGTTCTCCCAGAGCAAGGAAACAGAAGAGTAAAAAACAGAACCCTGGAGAGGTGTGTCATTTAAGGCGTGGCCAAAGAAGAATGGTTCAGAAAATAACGAGAGGAAATAGGAGTGGGAGAGGCATTGAACTTTACAAAGGGAAAGGGTAAGAATGTTAACTGGAGCAGAGGTAGAGGAAAGGACTGAAGAGTGTCCATTGGATTTAGCCTTTGGAAACTCAATGGCAGTAAAATCACTAATAAAACTACTCCCCTGAAATACTGTGTGTAAGAGAGAGTGAGAATAGGGCAGATGGCAGATGTGGTGGTTTGCAGGGAATGGAGAAAAGGTAATGAAGTGGAGGCAATGAGTCAAAAATATTGCTTTAAGAATAAAAAGCTCAAATGATAACAGTAAAGAGATTTGGGGTGTTGGTAATACTAAGGGAGATGATCTAGTAAAATGGAAGTGTTTAAAGATATAGGTAAAGGAGTAATGATTGATAGACAAGTCCCTGGGGAAGCAAAAGGTGATGGGATAAAACATGAAGGAGTTGTCTTTAAATAAGAAACTATCCCTAAGTGCCAGAGATAAAGAAGGAGGGATCTCTGTAGATGTGGCCAAAAGTTTGCCAGTGAGCCTCCAGGATGTAAAAATACGCTGCACAAACTAATAGCTCATGTCCTGGGCCAAGGGTCAATGGCTTTGCCACCTACCAGTGTGACCTGGACAAATTGTTTAACCCCAGTGAGCTTCAGTTTCATCTAATGTAGAAGTAACAGTTGAGCCGTCCTCATAGGGCAATGAGGAATAAGATAGTTAATACGTGTGAAGCACTTAGACTGTTGGTAGTAATATGGTAAGCATGCACTGAGTGTTCGCTATTAGCTATTATTAGGTGCAAACTGGGGTAGTTACTACACCTAGGGCTCCTAAAGTGGTGATGTCTGTGCTACTTTACCTCATTCCGGCAAAAACTCTATGCCCTGGACATGGCCAGAGTTAGAACCAGCAAAATTTCTGTCTACAGAAGTTCTGACTGGCTCAAAGCAGGCACGTGATCCAAGACAGGGCAAGCAGAATCTTTCCTGAGTTAAACTGGTGGAGAATTTTTCTCTTCTCCCTTTTGCAAGACTATTAAGGGTAGAATCCCAGAGTTGCTGGTATACATATCCTTGCTATGTCGAGAGAGACCGTATCAGATGTCGCAGCAGAGGATGAAACTAATATTCAGCGAAAGATGGAGATAAGCAATGAAGAGAAAGAGAAATATCTGGACAGTGGTCGAGTCCCTGCATGAGTTGTCCTTGAGGCCAAATTCAGGCTCTTTCCATGGTAGTGATGTGAGCAAAATTTCCTCCTTTTGGGGCTGAGAAGCGTAGGGCTTGGTTTGTTTTGATCTGCCTTATTTTTGTCACTTGCAACAAAAGGAGCTATCAGATACATGGGAAGTTGCATCCCATATATCCTTTAAGATCAAAAGGGAAACAGGGGCTTCCCTGGTAGTGCAGTGGTTGAGAGTCCGCCTGCCGATGCAGGGGACACGGGTTCGTGCCCCGGTCCGGGAAGATCCCACATGCCGCGGAGCGGCTGGGCCCGTGAGCCATGGCCGCTGAGCCTGCGCGTCCGGAGCCTGTGCTCCGCGACGGGAGAGGCCACAACAGTGAGAGGCCCGCGTATCGCAAAAAAATTAATAAATAACAAATAAAAAGGGAAACAGGTGTGTGAATCGGGTGTGACTAGGTCCTTCAAAGAAATATGAGCAGGAAGATAGTACATCCTCTATTTCAGGTATGCATTCTACTATAAAATGATTTGTTCAGTAACTGAGAAGTTCTAGATTCTTCAGTGTGGTTGTTATAGCTATTTCCTTTCAACTCAAATCCTGTAGGCATGAATTTTGGATTTTATTCCTCCAACAGTGATCTAAAACATGGAAGATACTGTTAGTTTCTAACATTCTCTTTCCTGTCGAAGGAAAATGAGGATGATGGGAGGAAAAGGCTGATTGGAATGTTGGTCTACTGTACCTTCTGTCTTGCTGCCTTTACTGGTGATGCTCCCCAGGCTACCAACTTCACGGTGTTTCCTGCCAGCATTGTCAAAATTGCAGTGCCTACTCAGATTCTGATTAACTGCAACTGAGAGAGTTGATGCTGCATAAAACTAGCCAAAATTGTGTTATTCATATCAAGTCAAACAAACATGTAAATGCCGTTACTGGGCGTTAATGTAGATGATAGTGGTGCAGGAAGAGACCAAAACCAACTGTGAAAAATTGTACTGAGGGTCAGAAGGCCCAAGTTTGGGTGCCCCGTTTATTACTACTTTGTGTCCTCGGTCAAATGGCTGTAACAGTCTCAGAGTTTCTGTTTCTGTGCATGTAAACAGAGAGGTCTGCATTGCTAATTGTAATATACACTGTCTAAATTTGAAACCCCAAAATTTCATTCTCTGTGAAAACAGGTAGAGTTAGGATGATATAAGAACAGTGCAGAACAGGAAATCTTAGAAAATAATAAAATAATTTCTCAACAACCTTCTGGTGTTGCTATTCTGGATTGGGAAAAAGTAAAACTCACCTTAGAGTCCTTCATTTCAGGAGGTCTAGGCAAAAATTGAGATTTCTCTGAAATCTATCCATCAAACTCTGCATGGTTCAACCACAGAATTTTAAAGACTGAGTTTGTTTTTACTGTTGATACTAATTACAGTTAGGGAAGAAAAAAAGTGGTGTTGATGGAGCTGAGTAAATTCTCTGCCTTACAGACTTGGAAAAGGTAAAAGAAGCTAAGGCAGAGGGCACCCAAAGCCTGGAATTGTATTCCTGTGTCTGCAGGGATGGGAAAGCCAGGTGGGACATTCTGCTGTTTCTTGATAGTCTCTGGTATGAGGTTATCCTAGGTGAGCCTCAGGCTAATTTACTCAGTCTTGGTAGTAGGGACAGAGATTAAGAAACTGCTTTGGCTCTGCCAAGCATTCCAGTTACTGTGCATATCTGAAGCCGGGAAGGGATGAGCCACTGAGGGACAGCATGACCACAACTGCATCAGGTCAGCCATCTTTGACTCCTGAAGCTGAATGGTTCTTTTGTTGCTTTGTTTGTAACAAAGATGTTAATCTCTACAACTGGAAAGTCAACCCAGATCCTCTACAACAATAAGTTAGATTTTCTTTTTTAAAGCTTGCTTTTCTTAGTTTGTTGGAAGTCTTTTGAAGTAATCAGAGGACTCAGTCTTCTTAGAAATCTTAACTTACCAAGATCAAACACTTCTTCAGCGCTTTGCTAGACCATCCCCTTAGCTGCAATTCAAAGCGGACTCTCCTAGCTCAGCAAATAAGCATTTTACAAATATTTAAGCCACATGTCTTTCATACCAGTTTTATCCCACTATTTCTGGATCCAGTAGCAGTTGGGGTAACACCTAGTAAATTGAAATAACATTCTGGAAAGATGTTGCTCACTCTGTACAACAGATATGTATTTAATATTGGGTTGGCCACAAAGTTCATTTAAGACAGTACAGAAAAGCCCGAACAAACTTTTTGGCCAACCCAGTGTTTAGCATCTATCATTTTTTAATCTGCTGATTAAAAATCAGAGCTAAATTAATGTCATTAAACTCACGCAGTACAGTGTTGTGATAATTCCTATTAGGTTATTATCTCTGATGTGTTACATATATTCATGCTTAGAAAAATCACTGCTCTGCAAGTTCTTCTAAATATCAAATTCTACTCAGCTCCCTACTTAAAACATCAGGTGATGGCCTTTGGTCAAAAGCAATAAAATCTAAGCAGTTAAAACAAATAGTCAGAGGGCTTCCTGGTGGCGCAGTGGTTGAGAATCTGCCTGCTAATGCAGGGGACATGGGTTCGAGCCCTGGTCTGGGAAGATCCCACATGCCGCGGAGCAACTAGGCCTATGAGCCACAACTACTGAGCCTGCACGTCTGGAGCCTGTACTCTGCAACTAGAGAGGCTGCGACAGTGAGCGGCCCACGCACCGTGATGAAGAGTGGCCCCTGCTAGCTGCAACTGGAAAAAGCCCTCGCACAGAAACGAAGACCCAACACAGCCAAAAATAAATAAATAAAAAGCCAAGCATTTGAAGCCTTTAAAAAAAAAAACAAATAGCAGAAATTTTTTTTGCTTTATTTAAAGGCAAACTGGAAATACATCTTTTTAAATTTTGGTTTGTATCCTATAATAAATTGCCACTTTAAAGATTGATATTAATTTATCATGACTCCTGAATTTTGTTGACATCAACTATACTGAAGAAAAAACACCCTGTAGGATAAATTACACAACCCTGTGGATAATCAACCATAATCTTGTAGAACAGTTTATTAGCTGTGAAGTATTATGTGACAGTTTAACAATATTGCTTGGGACTGTCTGAACTCATCCCATTAGAAGATAAAAGCAGTATACTTTTAACACTGGAGCTGAAGGTTTTTTAATCAGGTGATTATATCTATGGCTCCGTGACCTTTTTAAGTAAAAGCAATGTGGGAAATTTGACTCTAAATGGTAGAGAATATTAAGCTATCTAGGGAGAATCTGCTATAAGGTTATAGAGCAATAGGACTGAAAAAGCGGTAAAGATTGTAGACTAATTAAGCTCATTTTTTCTCTACCTGAAGAAAGAGAGGGCAAAACTATGCAAATATGCACTGACTATGCCTTTATAACATGTCTCTTGTGGTTATTGTTGAGAATGAAGAGCCACTCTGCTTAAAAATAAAAGCCGAATTTAAGGAATGATATCTTAATTTTATTACTATTATTATCTTTAATACTAATTTAAGATATTTTCTTTTACCTGAATTCCAGACCTTCAACTTTTTCATTAATCATTTATTCTCCTTTGTGATGTCATCATTTGTGGAATTGAAAAATAACCACTATGAGTCTCTTTTACTTATTCATCTTTATATGGGAAGTACTTCTTATGACTAGTCAACTTTTAAATTTAGTGAAGTAAAATGTTCTCCGGTCTGAAAGTGTCAGATTACTTGTATTCCTCATCTTCTTCCCAGACACTATGGACTTTCCTCCGAGGTGATTCTGTGAACTCTATAGCTGACGTCATGTGGATTTTGCTCTCTTATTTTGGGTGAACAGAAAAGCATTGCACATAGGCAGAGTCCCCAGCAGAGGCAGCATTATTAACCTCCACGCATAGGCTGCACAATGCCACTTAAAAATTTTTTTTATTGTCAAATCTTTGCTCACAAACCTTCAATGGGTCTTCATTATCCACATAATAAAGTAAAAATCCCTCTACCTGGCATTCAGATGTTCTCAAAATTGATCCTGTTACCCATGATGATCTCACTGGTCCTCCCCATTATTCCTCATCCAAGGGCATCTACCCTGTCCCCCAATACCCACAAGTGTGCACACTGATACACACACACACACACACACACACACACACACACACACACACGGTTTCATCTCAGCCTAGAGTATCTCTCCAGCCCCACCCCACCCCAAAAAAGTCATAATCCATTTTACTGATTTCAGATTAGGTCAGGCTCATGCTTGGCTCTAGCCCTGATCTTATCCTTCACTTCAAGTGGCTGAATGGTGCCCAACAAAAATGTCAATTCCCCCAGTCCTTTGGCCCCTGAACGTTTCCAATTATCCTTCTAGCTAGAAGTGTGTATATGACTTAATTCTGGCCAATAAGATATAAGGCAAATCTCCTGGGAACATCGCAGAAATATTTTCCCTCCATGATTAAAAGACAGAGGTTCATAGGAACAAGCCATTGGCCTGTTCTCCATTCTTTCACTTTCATGTATGAGCTTGTGTGATTAGAATGTTTTTTGGAGCTTAAATAACTGATTTGAGACTCTGAGGCAATAAATGAGAGTTTAAAAGCCAACCTAAGGAGGATGGCATAGGTGGATGGCATGGGAAGGGTGGAGAGATATTCGAGCCTTGATTTCCAAGCCATCTTAGGGATTCCCTAGTTCTAGACTTCATGATAAGTAAAAAAAATAAATGCCCCCCCCAAATTTTAAGTCATTGTTAGAGAACTCCGTCACTTGTGGCCAAACCATGTTAACTGATATACTGAGATTCAGCCACCAATAGCAAAGTTCTAGAGGCCAGATCAGGCCAGTAATAGCCCACATGTAAGGCAGTCTGAGTAAACATGGGTAAGAATCTCATTGTTAAAGTGTCAAGGTTGTAACAGGGAAGACATTACTTTATATATAAAGGTTAGGTGTCATATGGAAAAGTGGGAATGGTTGGTGAAGTTGACCACCAGGTAAGAAGAGAGAATTCCTAAGCAATGGATGAGAGAAGAGAGTTCTGGGGCAAAAGAGTTAGGCTAGTACATGTATAAGAGTGGGACTAGCCCCTTAAAAATTGTCATATGCCATTTTCTGTAGCTGTGCTGTCCATATGGCAGCCAATAGCCACAGATGGCAGTTGAACACTTGAATTAGGGCTAATCTGAATTGAAATGTGTTGTAAGTATAAAATATGTATGGGATTTTGAAGACTTAGTATGAAAAAAGCATTTTTATATTGATTATGCATTGAAATGATAATATTTTGGATATATTTGGTTAAATAAAACATATTATTAAAATTTAAAAAATCAGTCACATGGATTTTAATTCTAAGGGCCCACTGCCTTAGAGCATTTACCCAGGCCAGTAGTGAGACTGCGCTGTAGGGAGCTGTATTGCCTTTTTTGAAAGCTTAAAACATAAGCTCTTTGAGGGCCAGGAGCCTGTCAATCTCATATCTCCAGATTCTACAATACTGTAGTGCCTAGCACATGGTAGGCTCAAGAAAATAGAATTAATTAATTAATTAATGGCCTTCTGATAGGGTCCAGGCAACATGTTTCTTCTACTCCCATGGACCTCTGAGTTCAGCCCTGGCCATGACTCTCCTGGTCCATATTGTCAGTGACTGGGTAGGATAGATGTGTGGATGGAAGAAGGGATGGATGGGTGGGTGGATGAATGGATGGATGGATAGACAGGCAGACAAACAGATAGAAGATGTATATCATGGGATCTTTTAATTTTTTAATTTTTATTGGAGTATAGTTGCTTTACAATGTTGTGTTAGCTTCAACTGCACAGCAAAATGAATCAGCCATACTCATACCTCCCATTTAGACATGGGATCTTTTTAAAATGTTGATTATGAATTTCTAGGGAAAACTAGAAATGTAAATAGCATCATACTTTCTATTCGCAAACAAAATAAAATTAAGTGGTTTTCACCTCCCTTATCTTCAGGTCTTCTAATTTCATTATGAATTAGAGAAAGTTAGGTAGGGTTACTACTATAGCTGTTTATTGATTTCCTAATCGACTCTACTTGATGATCCTATAAAAAAATATCTATTTTTCATCCTTGGCATTCCTGATTCACTCATCCTACATTATTTTCCCCTAAACCCCGTGTCACCCTCTACACTTTTCATATATATGTGTGTGTGTGTGTGTGTGTGTGTGTGTGTGTGTATACACTCACACATATATATGTATATTTGTGTTTATTGTCTGTCTCCCTTTACTAAGTTCCAAAAGGCAGGGGCTATTTTGTTCCCAGTGTCTACAGTGGAGCCTGGTAAGATGGCTGATGGTCAACATACATTTGTTGAATGAATGAATCAGTGAATGATTAAAATGGATGCATGCTCAGCATCTCTGAGAACAGTTTCAGAAAGAATTGTAAACAAGAGTTATTACTTGCCCACAAGTACAGTACCAGACATGGAGTGTGACCGGCGAGGAAACATAAAAAAAGGACGTGGAGAAGTGAAGGGAAAAAAAAAAACAAACTAGATAAATTGTAATTTAATTAAAAAGAGAAAGATAAAAAAATTGAATTATTTCTCTTCCAAAAGTAATAAACTCAGAATCATAGACTCTTCTAACTTTGTATGTTGCCAAGTAAAGTTCAACATGTAATAAGCAGAAGGAAAATACACTCCCATAGTGATTAGTTGAACATAGAGAAGTTAGTAAACATGCAGCTCTGTTTTTATCACACTGTAATGCAGAGGCCTTTTCCATAAATAAATGCAAAATGCCAAGAGTATGAGGCCTATTATGAAGGATTCCAGCGACGTGGAACCTCTGTAGGTGTAAACTGAGGGGAGACAGAGTTAAAAGCAAGCAACTGACTCACCTAGATTAGTTTGCAGCCAGGATGGAATTAGATGAATGTTGGAACGAAAGCACGCCCTTACTTGCACCAGGGTGTGTTTCTGGTCATTTCAGAATCTGGAATTTTCAAGAATAATATTTTTCACCCTGCCTTTCCTCATTCTCTTTGCTCTAGTAACGTCCACTGAACTTTCCCCACAGAGGTCAATTTTCTACACAGTTTATCGTATCTGTGAGAAACAAAGCAGAAACGAAGACTCGAAAAAGACACGTCTAAGCTTAAGGTGTGAAGATGCAGAGATGTGTTTGGAAAGCAGTATTTTCCATTCCCAAAAGCAGGGCAAACCTGGGGCTGGAGGAAGGGGATGAGAAATCTACTCACCGCGGAGAAGAGGGAGCAGATACAACATAATTCCCCACAATAGGAGGAAAAGGAAGTCTCTTATTTTTTATCACATAGATCCAGGAGCAAAGTGGAGAGGACTTGGAACCAAAACTTTGAAATTCAAAGAATTTGAACAAAATAGTTAAAATGTTTGTGCTCATACTTGGATGGGGTTATGTCCCTGGGGCCTGCCATGCTAGTGGTAGAAAAAACTGATGTGAGAAAACTCTGAAGAGGAAGCTATCTCAGGGAGAGAGAGAGAGAGTGAATGTTTGCATTAGTGTATAGAACTGCTGAGAACTCTTTTATTTTTGAACTTGGAGGATTCAACAAATATTTAGCAGACATCTTTTGGGCTCACAGGCTCCTGTGATGGAGCAGGGATTGACAAGGATGAGACACAGTCCCTGACCTTGAGGGATTAAGTGGGTCCTGGGTTGTGGGATTTGTTTTAATAAAAACCCAATTTCATCTCAGAAGTTAAGACCAGAGATCTCACAGTAAAGGAAGAATTCCTCTAGCCCATAGTCTATTTAATGTCTAATAAAATAAAATAAAATAAAAATAAAATAAAAACCAACCCTCACAGACACTGTTGTTAAGCACAGGCATGGTCCTTAAAATACACTTTCTGTTACTCTTCCTGCTTCTGCCAGTCTGAATTGTAAAACCAGCCATAACTTGGTGGCAAGTGGGACCATCGCCTATTAAGAAACACTATTATTTTTCTAGATACAGGGAAATAGAAATTGACAAAACAAAAGATATCGCTTAAAGAGGATGTTTTTAATAGAAAGCAATATGAGGTTTGTAAAAGACCAGATTTCTCAAGAGACAGTCCTGGAGATGGGAATACTAATTAGACTTCGTACGGAATGAAATAATGATGAGCAAAACAAACTTGGAAGAGGGAGAAATACACCTGGAACTCTGCGTTATGGCATATTATATATAATTCTGTGTTATGGCATATTATATATAATAATGCCAACAATGTGGCATATACATTAAGCAGAAGATCTAGTCACAATCTTCAAGAAACTTCTACTTCTGTCATTTATTAAAAAGAACGGAGTTTGAGGCAAATACGTTTTGCAATAAGAGGGGAAAATGTTACAGGGATAAACAACAGGACTTCTATCACAGATTTAAAACATTTTAATGAGTAATGACAATTTGAGTTGACATAGTGTTTTATTTTTTGAATACTTCTTTTATTGCAACTCATTTGATAGAGGACAGAGCAGTGTAGTAGAAATGAGGGCAGGTCTTTGAATTCCAGCTCTGTCACTTACTCAGCCTGGGTAAAATTATTTAAAGCCTTCTGAACATAATTTTCTCCTTCTGTCAAGTGGAGTATAATATTGAGCATGGTATTATCATGAGGATTCAATGGAATAGTGTTTGTTAGGTGCTTAGTATAGAGCATGAGATTAAGTGTTCGTACGTGTCGGATACCAATTGTCATCGTTGTCACCACCACCACCACCACCACCATCATCATCATGATTCTTGTCATTATTGGGGTATAGGGAGACTATAGAAGGTAAAAAATGCATCATCCCTGGCATCCAGTGGTAATTCAAGAATGGTAAAAATTCTGTCTTCAAAAGACATATCTTTATTCGTGATCAATATTGTCCAATGGATAGATATCCTTACCCCCATTTGCAAATGGGAGAACGAAGAAAAATCAAATTATTTGTTAAGAGCCGTAGATAATTAATAGTGACCCTGTGCAGAAGACACACTCTTATGGTTAGGAGTGTGGGCTGTAGAGCCGGATTACCTGGGTTTAATCCCTGGTTTAACCACTTTGCAACTTTGGAAAAGTTACTTACCTTTCTGTGCTTCAAGGTTTATCGTCTCTAAAGTGAGATCAATGATAATGGCTACCATTATTACATACCAGTAGCCTGTGCTTTTGATCGCTGTGGCAGAGATGTTCACTGTTCACCACACAGCCATGTGCTTCCCCACATTTCACAGACCTTTGCAGTTAGGCCATGTGGCTATGTCTGACCAAAGTGTTGTTAAGAACATTGTCACTTCCGGCCCAGAGCATTTAAGAACCGGTGGGAAGTTCTCCACGTGTGTCTTTTCCTACTGAGGTGAGCTGGGATTCAAAACCTACCCTCCTTTCTACTACATTGCTCTGTTCCCTATCAAATGAGTTATTAAAAGTATTTAAAAGGTAAAAACACTATGTCAACTCAATATCATTACTTACTAAACTTTCCAAAATCTGTGGTAGAAGCCGTTTTCTCTTTATCACTCTAACATTTTCCCGTCTTATTGCAAAATGAATTGCCTCAACCTCTGTTTTTTTAAATAAATAAATGGCAGTTATTAATTGATAACTGTGTTTTCAACTGCATGTTGATATGGCAGTTTCACAGATCAGAATAGCCTGGACCCCTGAATCACTGCCTGGAGAACAGCTTCCTTGGGAAGCCAGCCACCTGACCTGCATTAGAATTCCCCTAGGCAAGAAATAAAGCCTTTATTGTACAGTCACTGAGATTCTTGATTCACTTTTTTATAACAGCATAACCTAGCCTGTCCTGACTGTACAACCACGATAATAGTTCCAGATCTAAAGCCCACCTATAGTATGTGTATAGGGGGCTCAGAGTAATGTTAGGGATATCTTTGAATGAATTACAGACCTAAGACTACTGAAAAGATCAGGAAAAGTTGTATTTCCTTCCTCTGTTCTTCATATTTGACACTAGCCCCAAATTCTTTCCAGGCATGGCCCACTAAAATTGCTGGCTGTAGATTAAAATGAAGTTAATAATATGGCAGCTATGTTTTTTGTTTGTTTGTTTGTTTCAGTCAGTTTCCCTTCATCATCTCCGTAGCCAGAAAGCCAGAATTAAAGGCTTTCTAAGCCCTTCCAGCAGCCAAAATCAGGTAGTTCATCTTGGGAGAAGGGAGAGGAGATGTACATACAAATTAGCTCTGGTTATTCAATTCCATAAAATGATCCTTGATTAGTTTCAGAACTCAAGTAATTAGGGTACCTAGCATGCAACAGTACTCAATAAATGTCTGATGTTGACAGTTATGCTGTTGGGAGAAAATGATCCAAAACCACTTAGGAATCTGGAAATACCAGAGCTTCTTAGGAAATAAGAATAAAAGCAATTAATTAAAAAGTTTATTGGACATAAGAGCCTTCATTATGTTATTCATTAAGATTTAAAGCTCTATTATTCTTTGATTTTAATCTGGGTTTTCCAACCCCAAAAGAAATTTCTTGTTTATCAAGAGACCATGTTAAAAAAAACTAATAAGATCCAGAGAGCCCAGAGGACATTACGATTTGCAGAAAACTCTCAGAATGCAAATTTCTGACTGTATTTTTTGAATTCTCTCGAAACATTCCATTTGTTCGTCTCCAAAAAGGAACAAACGGAACGATATCTCAAAGATTCTGGAACCTAGCATAAGTGCAACCAAATGCGTAGTAAAGTTTCTGAGCACAGAGCTGCCTTTTTCTGGCAGGGCATCGTTGAGTATGTGACAACATGAATCTATGCTTCAAGTAAGAAAAACTCAGTTTCAGGGGAAAAAGTTCAGGGTGATTCCTGGATGCCTCCTGCATTTTGTACTAATGGGCATCCCCGAGACTCTAATCATCTATTGACCTATTTACCAAGTATATGAACTACAAGGTTAAAGAATGAAAAAAGCACCAGGAATTTTAAAAGCTGCCTCAGATAAATCATGAAAATTGGTACATACACAAGAGCAAGCAGCTGTTGTTTTCCAATGAGCATTTTCCATTCTAAAAATGAGTGAAGAGATCCCTCTCAGAAAGAAACAAAACAGAATATAAAGCTATGTGGATTAAGCAGATTTACTTATCTACCCTCTAAAACATATCCTTAAACTGTATTTTAGCTTCATTTGATATGATTTCCTAAATCTCTTATGGATGATACAGTTTCACTATGCAAATGGCTTTGTTGAAGTATTTATTTTATAAAGCAGCCCGGTGCTAAAAGTTCCCCCTGAGCCTTTTCTTTAGGTTTCCAAAGAGACTCTCTTTCCATGAAATGCCAGGCCATGAAAGACTGTTTTGGCTGTGACGTGTATGACATGGGGGCTGAATATGGAATAAATATTCAATAAGGGGTCCAGAGGGAAGCACCATAGCTCAAACCATGTATCTGTTGATCCACAGGACTCACAATTATCTGAGCATGGTTTCCTGAGTGAGGAGGCCGTTGTTAGAATGACAAATGGGTATTTGGGGGAAATGGCCGTGGTCAACATTACTTTGACTATGTTGCAGCCATTTCCACCAGGCACCTGTTAAAAGTTCACTGACAGTATACCCAGGGCCAGATGGTGAGGGACATTACTCAGCCAACAGATGTCTTTTCAGCAATTGTTTTTGCACATAGAGGGGTCAGGGAGCACAAAGGGAGGTGGGCACAGTCTGATGTTAATATACTGGTTATTATTTTGTTACGTGTATCAGTTTACCTGGATACTGGATTAGGAGAATCTGCAACTATATGTCTGACACAGACCATATTTTATATATTAAGTACTGCAAATCAGCTGTTAGTCACTGATTTATTCCTCTTCTATGCACCCTCTGGTAAGCCTGTGCAATGGGGAATTGGCTGTCCCTTTCATTAGTGTCCCATAATAGAGTATTTATAATGCTACTGTTGACTCATGGAGATATACTTTACATCTCTGCATAGCAAGTTCTAACGCAAGACAGACATAAGTTTCATGATGGGGGATTAAGGAAAAAAGAAGTTTGATTATGATTACAACAATATAATCACTGCATGCAGGAAGTTAGCAGCATTAAACTGGGACGTTCTTAAACATGTGGAAAACTGTCAGAGTGTGGAGTTAGAGAAACAGACTCACAGACATAGAGAACAGACTTGGGGTTGCCAAGGGGGAGGGGTGGTGGGGGAGAGATGGAGTGAGAGTTTGGGGTTAGCAGATGCAAACTATTATATATAGAATTGATAAACAGTGTCCTTCTGTATAGCACAGGGAACTATATTCAATATCCTGTGATAAACCATAATGAAAAAGAATATAAAAAAGAATGCATACGTATGTGTAACTGAATCACTTTGCTGTAGGGCAGAAATTAAGACAACATTGTAAGTCAACTGTACTTCAATTTAAAAAAAAAAATGTGGTGTTAGAATACCAGACTGATGCAAGACATAAAGTCTCTGATACCCAGAAATGTGGACAAGTAGGACTTTATAGGATAGCTGTCTTTCTTTGAATCCTGAATGAAGAGAGTTCTTAGAGCCTTTTCCAGTTGTTGATTCTCTCCTAGGAAACTGGCTTTGTAAACTCATGATTTCACAGATACCATGTGTCATCTTTTTGTTTTCTGCACTGTTTGAAAGATATTGCTTAGCATGGGTTTAGATTATTTTTGTTTTGCGAAATTTAGAGTTTTATCTTTAAGTTCTACTATTATTTCTGGGATGGTTTGCAAAGCTTGGTTTACATTCCATTTAGCTGAAATGGAATCATCTCCCTCGTTTGTGTATAACATTTAAATCACCACTTACGATGGAAATGTTGGTTTGGCATATGGCCTTCTTAGCCACTGTAGAATTGCAAAGGAATGCTGAAGGGAAGATATATTACATCCACGGTTAAAAATAAAATTTCAGATATAGTTCGAAGTCATTATATGGAATGTTATTGTTCTGTTATTCCTGAGAGTCCTGTCTTAACATTAATCTTTATAAGTTAGAGGATAACTGCTGTATTACCATTTATCAATAAAGAAACTGGGATATATAGACGTCTGGGAACCGCGAGAGCTTCTGACCAAGTTGGATAGTGGTTGAATTAAATTTCTTAAAATCCAATCCTTTGCTAATTTCACTGGCAAGACTATGTTGGATGGTCTCACAGCTTCACTGCACTGCTTTCTATTGTTGTACGGTTGAGCTACGTGAGAACATGTGAGACTTTTCAAACACTACCATTAATTACAGTTAATAATTACAAATGTGTCCCTCAGGCCACACTCGAAACTGGCTCATCCCACTTTCGTGAACGATAATCCCCTGAATCTTGTCCCTCCTCCTTAAGGAGATGGCCCACTCTGCTTGCTCTCTCTCCCATATCTCAACGGGTGGTAGTGGGGGTCTCTTGTGGGCTCTAACTAACTGCTACGTGACTGGCTTGATTTTCCTTCTCTCCTTTTTCAGCTCCCATTTTTGTTGGTAATGAACCCTGGGACTCCCCCAACTCCCCCAGCTCTCCCTCCCCCTCCAGTGTTGCCCCCATTGGCCCAAGTGGATGGCTGTCAAAGTCACGTTCCTTCAGTACAACCCCCCTCGTTGTGTCAAAGCCCACATGAGGTGCAAAACTGCAAATGCTGTTAATGATGACAATGCCCTGGGACCCTGAAGGGCATCACATCAAAGGACCCTTTTTCCTACTACCTTTAAGTTGTACCATTTTAATAGCATGGACTTTGGAGGCTGTGTGACTGGGTTCAAATCCCAGCTTTTCTACCTAATTGCTGTGTTACCTTGGATAAAGTTTCTTAACTTCTCTATGTTGCAATTTACGTTAAATGTTGTAAACAAAACAATACCTATCTCATAAGGCTGCTCAGAAGACTTAGTAGTTTAAATATACTTGGAACAGTACATGACACATGGTAGACCCTCTAAATGTCAGCTTACTTGCTATCAAGTACCAAATCAATGACACATTATATTTCCAAAGCCTCAAGATGATGCTTTGGAAAATAGTTCTTTCAGATTTTACTTTTAGTGACTGTATCCTCTCCTCAAACCCAGTTTCTGTCAGGAATCCATAGGGTCTGGATCAAAAGACCATCTGAATGAGAAGTAAGCTTCTGCTTTGCTCTTCGCACTTGCAAACTGTGACTGACATTCAACAGGACTTACATGATTCCTTTGGATTCATTCTTTCTCAAAGACTAGCCACTGCCCTGCACAAAAAGTCTAGTGGAAGGGAAGCCAATAGACTTACAGGTACATCTGAATTCTAAGTGAGCAAGCTTAGGCTTAGGCTGGGAACCTTGCTCCATAGGGAACATTTCAGAAGAATGAGTCTTTTTTTTTTTTTTTTAACATCTTTATTGGAGTATAATTGCTTTACAATGTTGTGTTAGTTTCTGCTGTATAACAAAGTGAATCAACTTTATGTGCACATATATCCCCATATCCCCTCCTTCTTGTGTCTCCCTCCCACCCTCTCTATTCCACCTCTCTAGGTGGTCCAAAGCACAGAGATCATCTCCCTGTGCTATGCAGCTGCTTCCCGCTACTATCTGTTTTACACTTGGTAGTGTATATATGTCAATGCTACTCTCTCACTTCGTCCCAGCTTACTCTACCCGCTCCCCGTATCCTCAAGTCCATTCTCTAAGTCTGCGTCTTTATTCCTGTCCTGCCCCTAGGTTCTTCAGAACCTTTTTTTTGTTTTTTAGATTCCATATATATGTGTAAGCATATGTATTTGTTTTTTTCTTTCTGACTTACTGCACTCTATATGACAGACTCTAGGTCCATGCACCTCACTACAAATAACTCAATTTTGTTTCTTTTTATGGCTGAGTAATATTCCATTGTATATATGTGCCACATCTTCTTAATCCATTCATCTGTTGATGAACACTTAGGTTGCTTCCATGTCCTGGCTATTGTAAACAGTGCTGCCGTGAACATTGTGGTACATGACTCTTCTTGAATTATGGTTTTCTCAGGGTATATACCCAGTAGCAGGATTGCTGGGTCATATGGTAGTTCTATTTTTAGTTTTTAAGGAACCTAGATACTGTTCTCCATAGTGGCTGTATCAGTTTACATTCCCACCAACAGTGCAAGAGGGTTCCCTTTTCTCCATACCCTCTCCAGCATCCTTGTTTGTAAATTTTTTGATGATGGTCATTCTGACCGGTGTGAGGTGGTACCTCATTGTAGTTTTGATTTGCATTTCTCTAATGATTAATGATGTTGAGCATCCTTTCATGTGTGTGTTGGCAATCTGTATATCTTCTTTAGAGAGATGTCTATTTAGGTCTTCTGCCCATTTTTGGATTGGGTTTGTTTTTTTGATATTGAGCTGCATGAACTGCTTGTGTATTTTGGAGATTAATCTTGCATCATTTTCAAATATTTTCTCCAATTCTGAAGGTTGTCTTTTCATCTTGTTTATGGTTTCCTTTGCTGTGCAAAAGCTTTTACATTTCATTAAGTCCCATTTGTTTATTCCTGTTTTTATTTCCATTTCTCTAGGAGGTGGATCAAAAGGATCTTGCTGTGATTTATGTCATAGAGTATTCTGCCTATGTTTTCCTCTAAGGGTTTTATAGTGTCTGCCCTTACATTAAGGTCCTTAATCCATTTTGAGTTTACTTTGTATAAGGTGTTAGGGAGGGTTATAATTCCATTCTTTTACATGTAGCTGTCCAGTTTTCCCTGCACCACTTATTGAAGAGGCTGTCTTATCTCCATTGCGTACTCTTGCCTCCTTTATCAAAGATAAGGTGACCATATGTGTGTGGGTTTATCTCTGGCCTTTCTATCCTGTTCCCTTGATCTATATTTCTGTTTTTCCATACTGTCTTGGTTACTGTAGCTTTGCAGTATAGTCTGAAGTCCGGGAGCCTGATTCCTCCAGCTCTGTTTTTTGCCATCAAGATTGCTTTGACTATTTGGGGTCTTTTGTGTTTCCATACAAATTGTGAAATTTTTTGTTCTGGTTCTGTGAAAAATGCCATTGGTGGTTTGATAGGGATTGCATTGAATCTGCAGATTGCTTTGAGTAGTATAGACATTTTCACAATATTGATTCTGCCAATCCAAGAATATGGTATATTTCTCCATCTGTTTATGTCATCTTTGATTTCTTTCATTAGTGTTTTATAGCTTTCTGAGTACCAGTCTTTCTCCTTCTTAGGTAGGTTTATTCCTAGGTATTGTATTCTTTTGGTTGCAATGGTAAGTGGGAGTGTTTCCTTAATTTCTCTTTCACATTTTTCATTATTAGTGTGTAGGAATGCAAGAGATTTCTGTGCATTAATTTTGTACCCTGCTACTTTACCAAATTCATTGATTAGCTCTAGTCGTTTTCTGGTAGCATCTGTAGGATTCTCTATGTATAGTATCATGTCATCTGCAGTGATAGTTTTGCTTCTTCTTTTCTGATTTGGATTCCTTTTATTTCTTTTTCTTCTCTGATTTCTGTGGCTGAAACTTCCAAAACTACATTGAATAAAAGTGGTGAAAGTGGACAACCTTGTTTTGTTCCTGATCTTAGAGGGAATGGTTTCAGTTTTTCACCATTGAGAGCAATGTTGGCTGTGGGTTTGTCATATATGCCCTTTATTATGTTGAGGTAAGTCCCCTCTATGCCTACTTTCTGCAGGGTTTTTATCATAAATGGGTGTTGCATTTTGTCAAAAGCTTTTTCTCCATCTATTCAGATGATCATATGGTTTTTATCCTTCAATTTGTTAATATGGTATATCACGTTGACTGATTTGTGTATATTGATGAATCCTTGCATTCCTGGGATAAACCCCACTTGATCATGGTGTATGATCCTTTTAATGTGTGGTTGGATTCTGTCTGCTAGTATTTTGTTGAAGATTTTTTCATCTATGTTCATCATTGATATTGGCCTCTAGTGTTCTTTCTTTTGGACATCTTTGTCTGGTTTTGGTATCAGGGTGATGGTGGCCTCGTAGAATGAGTTTGGGAGAGTTCCTCCCTCTGCTATATTTTGGAAGAGTTTGAGAAGAATAGGTCTTAGCTCTTCTCTAAATGTTTGAAGGAATTCGTCTGTGAAGCCATCTGGTCCTGGGCTTTTGTTTGTTGTAAGATTTTTAATCACAGTTTCAATTTCAGTGCTTGTGATTGGTCTGTTTATATTTTCTATATCTTCCTTTTTCAGTCTTGGAAGGTATGGCTTTTCTGAGAATTTGTCCATTTCTTCCAGGTTGTCCATTTTATTGGCATAGAGTTGCTTGTAGTAATCCTCATGATCCTTTGTGTTTCTGTAGTGTCAGTTGTTACTTCTCCTTTTACACTTCTAATTCTGTTGATTTGAGTCTTCTCCCTTTTTTTGTTGATGAGTCTGGGTAACGGTTTATCAATTTTGTTTATGTTCTCAAAGAATCAGCTTTTAGTTTTATTAATCTTTGCTATTGTTTCCTTCATTTCTTTTTCATTTATTTCTGATCTGATCTTTATGATTTCTTTCCTTCTCCTAAGTTTGGATTTTCTTGTTCTTCTTTCTCTAATTGCTTTAGCTGTAAAATTAGGTTTTTAATTTGAGATGTTTCTTGTTTCCTGAGGTAGGATTGTATTGCTATAAACTTCCCTCCTAGAACTGCCTTTGCCGCATCCCATAGGTTTTGGGTCATCGTGTTTTCATTGTCATTTGTTTCTAGGTATTTTTTGATTTCCTCTTTGATTTCTTTAGTGATCACTTCGTTATTAAGTAGTGTATTGTTTAGCCTCCATGTGTTTGATTTTTTACAGATTTTTTCCTGTAATTGATATCTAGTCTCATAGCATTGTTGTCAGAAAAGATACTTGATATGATTTCAATTTTCTTAAATTTACCAAGGCTTGATTTGTGTCCCACGATATGATCTCTCCTGGAGAATGTTCCATGGGCACTTGAGAAGAAAGTGTATTCTGTTGATTTTGGATGGAGTGTCCTATAAATATCAATTAAGTCCATCTTGTTTAATGTATCATTTAAAGCTTGTGTTTCCTTATTTATTTTCATTTTGGATGATCTGTCCGTTGGTGAAACTGGGGTGTTAAAGTCTCCCACTCTGTTTGTGTTACTGTTGATTTCCCCTTTTATGGAGGTTAGTATTTGCCTTTTATACTGAGGTTCTCCTATGTTGGGTGCATAAATATTTACAATTGTTATGTCTTCTTCTTGGACTGATCCTTTGATAATTATGTAGTGTCCTTCTTTGTGTCTTGTAATAGTCTTTATTTTAAAGTCTATTTTGTATGTTATGAGAATTGCTATGCTAGCTTTCTTTTGATTTCCATCTGCATGGCATGTCTTTTTCCAGCCCTTCACTTTCAGTCTGTATGTGTCCCTAGGTCTGAAGTGGGTTTCTTCTAGACAGCATATATATGGGTCTTGTTTTTGTATCCAGTCAGCCAGTCTGTATCTTTTGGTTGGAGTATTTAATCCATTTACATTTAAGGTAATTATCGATATGTATGTTCCTATTCCCATTTTCTGAATTGTTTTGGGTTTGTTATTGTAGGTCTTTTTTTTCTCTTGTGTTTCCTGCCTAGAGAAGTTCCTTTGGCATTTGTTGTAAAGCTGGTTTGGCGGTGCTGAATTCTCTTAACTTTTGCTTGTATGTAAAAGTTTTAATTTCTCTGTTGAATCTCAATGAGATCCTTTTGGGTAGAGTAATCTTGGTTGTAGGTTTTTCCCTTTCATCATTTTAAATATGTCCTGCCACTTCCTTCTGGCTTTCAGAGTTTCTGCTGAAAGATCAGCAGTTAACCTTATGGGGATTCCCTTGTATGTTATTTGTTGCTTTTCCCTTGCTGCTTTTAATATTTTTTCTTTGTATTAATTTTTGAAAGTCTGATTAATATGTGTCTTGGTATGTTTTTCCTTGGATTTATCCTGTATGGGACTCTCTGTGCTTCCTGGAGTTGAGTGACTATTTCCTTTCCCATGTTAGGGAAGTTTTCAACTATAATCTCTTCAAATGTTTTCTCAAATATTTTCTTTTTGTCTTCTTTTTTGGGACCCCTATAATTCAAGTGTTTGTCCCAGAGGTCTCTGAGACTCTCCTCAATTCTTTTCATTCTTTTTTCTTTTTTCTGCTCTGAGATAGATATTTCAACTATTTTATATTCCAGGTCACTTATCCGTTCTTCTGCCTCAGTTATTCTGCTATTGATTCCTTCTGGAGTATTTTTAATTCCATTTATTATGTTGTTCATTATTGTTTGTTTGCTCTTTAGTTCTTTCTACGTCCATGTTAAACGTTTCTTGTATTTTCTCCATTCTATTTCCAATATTTTGGATCATCTTTACTATCATTACGCTGAATTCTTTTTCAGGTAGACTGCCTATTTCCTCTTCATTTGTTTGGTCTGGTGGGTTTTTACCTTTCTCCTTCATCTGCTGTATATTTCTCTGTCTTCTCATTTTGTTTAACTTGCTGATTTTGGCATCTTCTTTTTCCTGCTGCAAGTTCGTAGTTCCCATTGTTTTTGGTGTCTGTACCCAGTGGGTGATGTTGGTCAGTGGCTTGTGTAGGCTTCCTGGTGGAGGGGACTGGTGCCTGTGTTCTGGTGGGTGGGGCTGGATCTTGTCTTTCTGCTGGGCAGGGCCGTGTCCGGCAGTGTGTTTCAGGGTGTCGGTAAACTTAGTATGATTTTAGGCAGCCTCTCTGCTAATGGGTGGCATCGTGTTCCTGTCTTGCTAGTTGTTTAGTAAGTGCTGGGGTGTCCAGCACTGAAGCTTGCTGGCCAGTGGGTATAGCTGGGTCTTAGTGTTGAGACAGAGATCTCTGGGAGAGCTCTCGCCAATTGATATTACGGGGACCAGGAGGTCTCTGGTGGTCCAGAATCCTGAACTCAGCTCTCCCACCTCACAGGCTCAGGCCTGACACCCGGCTGGAGCACCAAGACCCTGTCAGCCACGTGGCTGGCAATCAATAGCAGCAGGATTTTGATGCAGTTGAAGGTGGCCAAGTGATACCTGGCTCTATATCACAAGGATTCAAGCTCCATAAGAAGAGAAGAAGATCACTCCATGAGACCCTGGTGGCAGCAGGTAGCTCTAGGAGCAGTTGGTTCCAGTTTCTAGTTTTTTTCCTCTTTCCCAGAATGAGCCTCAGCGAGCTGCCAGAGATATCAGTGCTGCGCTGCAGGCCACTGTTCCCTCCTCTGAGGTCAGAGTTACAGCTCCACACTTGCTCACTCAGAATCCGGTGAATGTATTCCAGGTTGACAGTGGCCTTCCACATGGCCGAGTGGGCACTCAGGCTCCTGTTACCCTGTGACTCAGCCACTAACAGTGCACCCGGTCTTCTGTGGGATGCTTAGCACCTGCCCCACACGTGGGGGATGAGAGTGAGGAGGACTGTAGGGGTTTTTACCGGCCAGAATGAGTCCTTTGAATTGCAGTACATTTACAGGACAGATTTTTTTCGATGACCATTCACTCTGGGCAAAGCAAGCCTTCATGTACCTTCTGCAGGACGTTCTATGTACCCAAGATTTGAAAAATCATGTTTCACCTAAGCAGGTACAATAGAATATAAGAGTTTAGAGAAAGACAATTTCCTGTCACTACTCTCCCTACTCACCCACCTTCTTTAGTACTTATTTCGTAATGTAGGTAAGCCATGGTAACATCATTCAACTCAGAAGAGCTTATCTCATAAAAATTGCATAAACTTCTAGAAAAGCTCCTTCCTGTTACCTAGCCTAATCTACAGTATTGTCCATTCAGTAAGAAAAATTTAACTCTCACACTTTAAATCAACATGTATGAAACCCACTATGTCCAATACTTTGTACTGTTCATTTCCTTTTTGGAAAGCTCTGCAGGTCTTGTTTTGTAAGTGTGCTGACATTTCACTGCTCTCCAGCTGAGAGCATGGTCAACGGCATCCGCTACAATTTAAGTCGCCAAATTAGAATGGCTCCCTGATTAGAATTCTCAGAAAACCTAACCATTTATGTACTCTCCTAATTTATCCTCACTCACCTAATCCTCTTCAGGGCGTATTCAGTTTGTGTGTGTGTGTGTGTGTGTGTGTGTGTGTGTGTGTGTGTGTGCGCGCGCGCGCGCGCGCAGTACGCGGGCCTCTCACTGTCGCGGCCTCTCCCGTTGCAGAGCACGGGCTCCGGCCGCGCAGGCTCAGCGGCCATGGCTCATGGGCCCAGCTGCTCTGCGGCATGTGGGATCTTCCCGGACCGGGGCACGAACCTGCATCGGCAGGCGGACTCTCAACCACTGCGCCACCAGGGAAGGCCCTGTATTCTGTTTTGAGCACAGAGGTATCATCTGTGGGCTTTTACCAGCATCTGAATTCTTGTGTAATAATTTGGGTCCCCTGGAGTGTGAGCTTACCTCTTCAGACCTCCTGTCACTTGCCTTTGTGCCCTGTGCTTGTACTGGCCTGAATGACTGCAAGCAATGGAGAGCGTCCTGCTTTTTAGTGGTGCTCCACCTTCGCACACACTGCTCTCTCATTCTGCGATGCCCTCTGCCTCTCCTTCACCTTCTTTGCCTGATTTA
Organism: Neophocaena asiaeorientalis asiaeorientalis; assembly: GCF_003031525.2. Classification (NCBI taxonomy): domain Eukaryota; kingdom Metazoa; phylum Chordata; class Mammalia; order Artiodactyla; family Phocoenidae; genus Neophocaena; species Neophocaena asiaeorientalis. Next base: position 4,013,667 of record NW_020174046.1, on the reverse strand, counting down.
CTTCCACTCATCCATCAAATCTCATTTTAGATATTGGCTCTTCAGAGCCAGCCAGTCAGTGTTTAGTACTGAGACAGCTCACTGTTCAGACCCCATCGCAGCTACGTGATCCTGGATATAAACCAGTGTTTTCTTCTCTTCCCCACCAGAAGGTGAACTTCTTGAGGACAGAAACTGGGTCTTTTGGACCTATATTCCCAGTGACTGGCACTGGGATTAGCACATAGTTGGTGCTCAATACATGTTCTAAATAAAGAAAAAAATGAAAGGATGAATGAAAGAAAGCAAGAGAAAGGAAAAAAAAGAAAGAAGGAATTAATGAATGGAACTGCTAGTGATTGTATCAGCGCAAGAAGGAATTTGGGTTTTTGCTAATTAGCAGATATCTATGAAAATTTAAGAGAAAATGGAATAAAAGTAGATAAAGTATGTAGAGGACTACACATGGAGGATATGGGAGGCGATGATCAAAAAGACTTGACTAATATTTATTATTTATGTTTCTTTGGGCATAATTTTTCTAAGTTAATAGAAGTACTAATTCACATTTGTAAAGTAATTGAATTTTTCTTACTGTATTTTAATTCGAACAGTGACCTTGTAGTACAGACATGTTTAATAATACCCATTTTGCAGATGGAGAAATTTGATGTGATGGTCCATTCAGGGCCTTGCCTAACGTTACCAAGTCATAGTGATGGAGTCAAAATTCAAACCCAGGTCTTCTGGGCCTAAATATCAGGCCACTGGCCTCTTTTTATGAGAACAGTAAAAATGATATTTAGGTCCACAACTTGCTCTAGTGAAGAGATTTGTAAAATTATGTGTAATAAAAAGGCCTTCTCTAAAGAGTGTGAGTGCTGACGTCTTCATGTCCGTAGTACAAATCTGAGAGTAGCCATTTACTAGCTGCATAGCCTTAAAGAAGTCAGTTGGCTTCTCCTAGTGTGTCTTCTCCTTGTTAAATTACAGATGTTAGTACCTGTCCTGAGCAGTTTTATTGTGAGGATTAGAAATGTGTATAAAGTTTCTAGCACATAGTAGGCATTCCAAAAACATTATTCTTATAATAGTCAGTGCTTTCAGAAGTTAGCTGTACATCTTTGCACTGCATGAGGATAGGAACATAGCGGTGCAAATTCCTCAATACTGAATATTGTGTACAATTGTATGAGAAATGCCCTGTTGGATTTTTTTGTCCTCCTTCTTGGGCAAAGTATGTTTCATGTTTTGGAGCTCACTAGTCTGTACAAACAGAAGAAAAAATTTTTTCAAATGTGTGAGTGTTGATGACACCACAAAGGGAACTTCACAAGCAAATTTATTACTGTGCATTTCCCGGTAATGTAAGCAAAGAGATAATTGTTTGACATCCTCTGAATGTGCTAAAGCAGATGAAAACACATTGTAATTTGCGCAGCTATTGGAAAGATCTTCAAGACAACTGTACGAGCCTTGATGCTGGCAACCCCCTAGAGCGGATACAATACCCAGTTATGTTTGAAAAATTGGCAAGTTCAGGACAGTGAATTCCTGCACACTTGAGGCTGCCTGGCTGGTTTCTTCTTTTTAACTCAAACCCAAGTCAGGCCAAGCGCATCCATTGCAGAACAACAATGTGACAACCAGGAATGAATTTTTCTCCACCCTTCATCCCCCAATCCCTCCCTTCAGACAAATCATCCTGCCCAGATTTCAAAGAACTCCCAGAGAGGCATTCTTGCTGTTATATCTCCAGGACTCCAGCCAGCACAAATCAAGAAAATGGTTTCCAGGTGCAGACCGCCTCCCTCCCCCTCCCCCATCACTTTAAAATCTGATGATTGCACCGCTCTTTAAGCTGGAGAGGAACGATAGGGGGAACAGGAGGGTAACCTTAGGATTCAAAAGCCTACGGAAAATTATTCTGCCTTTTTTATTTTAGTGCAGTCGTGTCCATTCTCCAAAACATATCACACAACCCAGTATGATTAATTCCGTCTCTTTTGATAAGCCTGAGACCCCGAATAACGAGGCTACATTATCTGAACGACAGAAGGAGCCCTACAGAGTGAGGCTTTTACAAAGGTAGTTCTAACCCAATGCTATTACTATCTCCCAGTCACTAGCCCCATTTTCACACAAAGCTGTAATTGGTGGGAAAATTGCCTACTTCTCACAATAGTCCTGCATTTTCTAAATTCAAGTAATAGCAGATAATTATCAATAAACAAAATGCCGAAGGGAAACGTCGTTGGGAAACTTTGATAGACATAATAACATTCATAGTAGTGTAAGAACAATTGGGAGTGACAGTGTTTAGAGTGAGTACCATTGGTCCTGTTGTTCCTTTTCAGCTTTAACTGTAGTAACTTCTCCTATGCCCAAATGCCAGGATAGGCATCATTCTGAACCCTTCTGGACCTTACTTCAGGCACTTTTCTCTCTTCATACGTGGAATAATCTTTTACGTTGTAGAATATAAAAACCATTAGATTCTATTCTATAACTCTGATTCAGTCTTCTGTACTTTTTCTATACTGTCTAAACATTTTAAAGCAAATAATTTTGCTTACCATACATTAATGTAAAAGTATTATTTGCTGTTGAGTAGTGAGATTTAGGACTTGTTGAGAAAGAAAGTGTATCCCTATATCTCTAAATTTGGACACACAAAGGACATGTTTCATATATCAAAGTCAAGACTTCTTTTTTGTTCACCCCATCGACTCCTCAAAATCAGGGAGATTATAATTTGCTTTGTTTTTTAGTACATGGCCATTTTGTACAGTTTTTCTCCCTCCTGAAATTCCTAGTTTTATTATTATGTTATATTTTCCCTAGATTATTTTGTTCCTATGTTATTGTTACATTATTTTTTATTTTTGAAAATATAGATACATACTTTCTAACACATTAGTAAGATTTTCAGCCTCCCAATCAAATAATTTGTCGTTAGGATCCATTAAAATCTTTTTTAATGTACCCTTGTGTTTGTTTTCTGTGTTATAGAACAGATTTGTCTTGGAGGCCCCTGAATTTCCATTTTATTTTGGACCTAGTGTCAGAACCTGCTACTGTTTGCCAATATTCATCTTCAGTTCCTGTTTGGCACATAGCTATTACATTTCCAGGATCCTTGTAGTTAGAAGGACAACATGGTAGAGTTGCGACTAATAGAACAGAGACAGAAGTGATGCGCACATTCTGGGATCGGTGCACAAACATCTTCTGTGTGCAACCCTCTCTGTCCACCAAGCGAACGGAAAAGACTAGAAGACTCTGAAGACCTGGAGGAGAAGATAGCCCCCAGATGAAGAATCCTGGGTACCTAAGTGAAAGAGTAGAACCATCCCACACACACTGACTCAAGCTGGATTATGATAAGAGCAGGGAATAAGTGTATATTGTGATGAGCCACTGGGATTTGGGAACTGTTCATCAGAGCATTTAACCTTCCCCAGCTGATGCAGAAATTGGTACCTTGAAGTGGGCTACTGCAGAAATGCAAAACCTAAAATAACGTGGCTTAGTGGTTAGGTAGAACCCTATGAAGACCAGTGATACAGTGGGAGCATTTATGCTAAACTTTTATTTATGACCACTTGGAAGGGCACTGTATGCCAACTGAGGCTAAAACTCTCAGGAAGTGTTTGGGAAGAGTGAGAGTGAACAACTATGTTGGCTGCTATTGGCTGAGTTATTACAAGAATGAGATGTGTTTAGATAAGAATTGGCTGGTTTGAAAGCAGAAATGAAAGGAAATAGAATCCAGGAATTGAATGTCATGAAGGAATGGAAAAGCCAGCTGTTCTCTAGAATACAAACTGCAGGACTTGAGATTGAAGGAGTCTTTGATCCACTGTCATTCATTAGGATTCCGGTTTTGCCTTCCCACTCAACCATGATGGCCCCAGGGTAGCCAAGAAATCAAACTTGAAATTTATGTCTAGAAATAAACTTTGGGGTTTCTTGCATGGTTACTGGTGTCTTAACATGAGTGGTAACAAATAGGTCAACAGTTTACATATTTTTGAAGGAATTTTATTGCAAAAACCCCCGCAAACCTCATGGGAAAGGCTATTAACCTTCAAAGACAATGGTTCTCAAATAGGAGCAATTTTGCCTCCCAGGGGACATTTGGAAGACATTTTTGATTGTCACAGCAGGGAGAATGCTGCTGGCATCTAGTGGGTAGAGGCCAGCAATGCTGCTAAATATCCTAGAATGCACGGAATAGCCCCCCCCCACCACAACAAAGAATTATGCAGCCCAAAATGTCAGTAATTCCCAGATGGAGAGAGCCTGGTCTGCAACAGCCCTCAGATACCCAAACTTGCATGAGGAGGAAGTGAGTTGCAAAAGCTGAGGGTCCTATGAAGGGCATAGATGTGACGCCCCCTCCCTAGGGGGCCACGGAGGACAGAACGAGGAGCCACATAGAACTGTGTGACTCGTGATGCTGACAGCAAACTGAGGCTATACGGCACCCATTTATTACAAAAACTTGGCACGCCTCGGGCAGAACGTCCGCCATAGTTGAGACTGTCTTGTGGTTTTCTTTCCACTCACACTTGGTTGATATTTTATCTTTTGGAAAAAAATTTTTTTAGTTGGAGTCTAACCGATTAACAATGTTGTGATAGTTTCAGGTGCACAGCAAAGCGACTCAGTCATACATGTACATGTATCTATTCTCCCCTAAACTTCCCTCCCATCCAGGTTGCCACATAACATTAAGCAGAGTTCCCTGTGCTATACAGTAGGTCCTTGTTGGTTATCCATTTTAAATATAGCAGTGTGTACATGTCAATCCCAACCTCCTTAACTATCCCTTCCCTGCACTCTTCACCCCTGGTAACCATAAGTTCGTTCTCTAAGTCTGTGAGTCTGTTTCTGTTTTGTAAATTAGTTCATTTGTATCGTTTCTTTTTAGATTCCACATATAAGCGATATCATACGATATTTCTGTTTCTCTGTCTGACTTACTTCACTCAGTATGGCAATCTCTAGGTCCATCCATGTTGCTGCAAATAGCCTTATTTCATTCTTTTTAATGGCTGAGTAATATTCCATTGTATATATATATACCACATCTTCTTTATTCATTCCTCTGTCACTGCACATTTAGAATAGGGTATCTGGAAAATTTTGACTGAGAGAGTGACATGTGAGAGAAGGCCTGAAGGAGGTGAGGGAGCAAGACTTGTGGGAGAACAATCGTGCAGAGGGAATAACACGTGTGTCTCTGTGGGGCAGAAGTGTGCCTGGTGCGTGGGAGAGACTGTGGGGAGGCCACAGGGGCTGCAGTGCATGAGGCAGAAGGAGGGTGGTGAAAGGTGACATCAGACAGGAACAGAGGCAGAATCGTGGAGGGCTTGTAGGCCATTGTAGGGACTGCAGTTTTTCTAAGTGATTGAGAAGCCCAACTTAAAGTTTTGAGCAGAGAACCAACCAATCCTGAATGACGTTTTTTTAAGGTACAGCTTGGCTGCTGTCTTTTTTTTTGAATTTTTGAATTTTATTTTATTTATTTTTTTATACAGCAGGTTCTTATTGGTCATCCCTTTTACACACGTCAGTTTATACATGTCAATCCCAATCTCCCAATTCATCACACCACCACCACCACCATCCTGCCACTTTCCCCCTTTGGTGTCCATATGTTTGTTCTCTACATCTGTGTCTCAATTTCTGACTGAAAACCGGTTCATCTGTACCATTTTTCTAGGTTCCACATATATGCGTTCATATATAATATTTGTTTTTTTCTTTCTGACTTACTTCACTCTGTATGACAGTCTCTACATCCATCCACATCTCTACAAATGACCCAATTTAGTTCCTTTTTATGGCTGAGTAATATTCCATTGTATATATGTACCATAACTACTTTATTGATTTGTCTGTTGATAGGCATTTAGGTTGCTTCCATGACCTGGCTATTGTAAATAGAGCTGCAATGAACATTGGGGTGCATGTGTCTTTTTGAATTATGGTGTTCTCTGGGTATATGCCCAGTAGTGGGATTGCTGGGTCATATGGTAATTCTATTTTTAGTTTTTTAAGGAGCCTCCATAGTGTTCTCCACAGTGGCTGTACCAATTTACATTCCCACCAGCAGTGCAAGAGGGTTCCCTTTTCTCCACACCCTCTCCAGCATTTATTGTTTGTAGATTTTCTGATGATGCCCATTCTAACTGGTATAAGGTGATACCTCATTGTAGTTTTGATTTGCATTTCTCTAATAATTAGTGATGTTGAGCAGCTTTTCATGTGCTTCTTGGCCATCTGTATTTCTTCTTGGAGAAATATCTATTTAGGTCTTCTGCCCATATTTGGATTGAATTGTTTGTTTTTTCAATATTGAGCTGCATGAGCTGTTTATATATTTTGGAGATTAATCTTTTGTCCATTGATTTGTTTGCAAATATTTTCTCCTCTTCTGAGTGTTGTCTTTTTGTCTTGTTTATGGTTTCCTTGGCTGTGCAAAAGCTTTTAAGTTTCATTAGGTCCCATTTGTTTATTTTTGTTTTTATTTCCATTACTCTAAGAGGTGGATCAAAAAAGATCTTTCTGTGATTTATGTCAAAGAGTGTTCTTCCTATGTTTAAACCTCTGAGAGTTGTATAGTGTCTAGTCTTACATTTAGGTCTCTAATCCATTTTGAGTTTATTTTTGTTTATGGTGTTAGGGAGTGTTCTAATTTCATTCTTTCCCATGTAGCTGTCCATTATGTCAAAGAGTGTTCTTCCTATGTTTAAACCTCTGAGAGTTGTATAGTGTCTAGTCTTACATTTAGGTCTCTAATCCATTTTGAGTTTATTTTTGTGTATGGTGTTAGGGAGTGTTCTAATTTCATTCTTTTCCATGTAGTCCAGATTTCCCAGTGCCACTTATTGAAGAGACTGTCTTTTCTCCATTGTATATCCTTGCCTCCTTTGTCATAGATTAGTTGGCCATACATGCGTGGGTTTATCTCTGGGCTTTCTATCTTGTTCCATTGATCTGTATTTCTGTTTTTGTGCCAGTGCCATATTGTCTTGATTACTGTAGCTTTGTAGTATAGTCTGAAGTCAGGAAGTCTGATTCCTCCAGCTCGGTTTTTTTCCCTCAAGACTGCTTTGGCTTTTTGGCATCTTTTGTGTCTGCATACAAATATTAATATTTTTTGTTCTAGTTCTGTAAAACATGCCATTGGTAGTTTGATAGGGGTTGCATTGAATATGTAGATTGCTTTGGGTAGTTGAGTCATTTTCACAGTATTGATTCTACCAATCCAAGAACATGGTATATGTCTTCATCTGTTGATATCATCTTTAATTTCTTTCATCAGTGTCTTATAGTTTTCTGCATACACATCTTTTGTCTCCCTAGGTAGGTTTGTTCCTAGGTATTTTATTCTTTCGGTTACAGTGGTAAATGGGACAGTTTCCTTAATTTCTCTTTCAGATTTTTCATCATTAGTGTATAGGAATGCAAGAGATTTCTGTGCATTAATTTTGTACCCTACATCTTTACCAAATTCATTGATTACCTCTAGTAGTTTTCTGGTGGGATTTTTAGGATTCTCTATGTATAGTATCATGTCATCTGCAAACAGTGACAGTTTTACTTCTTCTTTTCCAATTTGTATTCCTTTTATTTCTTTTTCTTCTCTGATTGCTGTGGCTAGGACTTCCCAAACTTTGTTGAATAATAGTGGTGAGAGTGGACAACCTTGTCTTGTTCCTGATCTTAGAGGAAATGGTTTCAGTTTTTCACCATTGAGAATGATGTTTGCTGTGGGTTTGTCATATATGGCCTTTATTATGTTGAGGTAGGCTCCCTCTATGCCTAGTTTCTGGAGAGTTTTTATCATAAATGAGTGTTGAATTTTGTGAAAAGCTTTTTCTGCATCTACTGAGATGATCATATGGTTTTTCTTCTTCAATATGTTAATATGGTGTATCACATTGATTGATTTGTGTATATTGAAGAATCCTTGCATCCCTGGGATAAATCCCAGTTGTTGGATTCTGTTTGCTAGTATTTTGTTGAGGATTTTTACATCTATATTCATCAGTGATATTGGTCTGTAATTTTGTTTTTTTGTAATATCTTTGTCTGGTTCTGGTATCAAGGTGATGGTGGCCTCAAAGAATGAGTTTGGGAGTTTTCCTTCCTCTGCAATTTTTTGGAAGAGTTTGTGAAGGATGGCTGTTAGCTCTTCTCTAAATGTTTGATAGAATTCACCTGTAAAAGCCATGTGCTCCTGGGCTTTTGTTTGTTGCAAGATTTTTAATCACAGTTTCAATTTCATTGCTTGTGATTGGTCTGTTATTTTCTGTTTCTTCCTGGTTCAGCCTTGGAAGGTTATTCTTTCTAAGAATTTGTCCATTTCTTCCAGGTTGTGCATTTTATTGGCATAGAGTTGCTTGTAGTAGTCTCTTAGGATGTTGATATTTCTTTGGTGTCTGTTGTACTTCTCCTTTTTCATTTCTAATTTTATTGATTTGAGTCCTCTCCCTCTTTTTCTTGATGAGTCTGGCTAATGGTTTATCAATTTTGTTTATCTTCTCAAAGAACCAGCTTTTAGTTTTATTGATCTTTGCTATTGTTTTCTTTGTTTCTATTTCATTTATTTCTGATCTGATCTTTATGATTTCTTTCCTTCTGCTAACTTTGGGTTTCGTTGTTCTTCTTTCTCTAGTTCCTTTATGTGTAGCATTAGATTGTTTATTTGAGATTTTTCTTGCTTCTTGAGGTAGTCTTGTATAGCTGTAAACTTCCCTCTTAAAACTGTTTTTGCTGCAATCCATAGGTTTTGGATTGTCGTGTTTTCATTGTCATTTGTCTCTAGGTATTTTTTGATTTCCTCTTTGACTTCTTCAGTGATCTCTTGGTTATTTAGTAATGTATTGTTTAGCCTCCATGTGTTTGTGTTTTTTACGTTTCTTTTTCCTGTAATTGATTTCTAATCTCATAACGTTGTGGTCAGAAAAGGTGCTTGATATGATTTCAGTTTTCTGAAATTTACTGAAGCTTGATTTGTGACCCAAGATATGATCTATGCTGGAGAATGTTTCATGCGCACTTGAGAAAAAAGTGTAATCTGCTGTTTTTGGATGGATGTCCTATAAATGTCAATTAAATCTATATGGTCTATTGTGTCATTTAAAGGTTTTGTTTCCTCATTAATTTTCTGTTTGGATGATCTGTCCATTGGTGTAAGTGAGGTGTTAAAGTCCCCCACTATTATTGTGTTACTGTCGATTTCCTCTTTTATAGCTATTAGCAGTTGCCTTATGTATTGAGGTGCTCCTGTGTTGGGTGCATATATATTTATAATTGCTATATCTTCTTCTTGGATTGATCCCTTGATCATTATGTAGTGTCCTTCCTTATCTCTTGTAACACTCTTTATTTTAAAGTCTATTTTATCTGATATGAGTATTGCTACTCCAGCTTTCTTTTGATTTCCATTTGCATGGAATATCTTTTTCCATCCCCTCACTTTCAGTCTGTATGCGTCCCTAGGTCTGAAGTGGGTCTCCTGTAGACAGGATATATATGGGTCTTGCTTTTGTATCCATTCAGCGGACCTGTGTCTTTTGGTTGGAGCATTAAATCCATTCACGTTTAAGGTAATTATTGATATGTATGTTCCTATTACTATTTTCTTAATTGTTTTGGGTTTGTTTTTGTAGGTCCTTTTGTTCTCTTGTTTCCCACTTTGATAAGTTCCTTTAGCATTTTTTGTAGAGCTGGTTTGGTGGTGCTGAATTGTCTTAGCTTTTGCTTTCTGTAAAGCTCTTGATTTCTCCATCGAATCTGAATGAAATCCTTGCCAGGTAGAGTAATATTGGTTGTAGGTTCTTCCCTTTCGTCACTTTAAGTATATCATGCCACTCCCTTCTGTCTTGCAGAGTTTCTGCTGAGAGATCAGCTGTTAACCTCATGGGAGTTACCTTGTATGTTTTCTGTCATTTTTCCCTTGCTGTTTTCAATAATTTTTCTTTGTCTTTAATTTTTGTCAATTTGATTACTGTGTGTCTCGACATGTTTCTCCTTCGGTTTATCCTGTACGGGACTCTCTGTGCTTCTTGGACTTGGGTGGCTATTTCCTTTCCCATGTTAGGGAAGTTTTTGACTATAATCTCTTCAAATATTTTCTTGGGTCCTTTCTCTCTCTCTTCTCCTTCTGGGACCCCTATAGTGCGAATGTTGTTGCATTTAATGTTGTCCCAGAGTTCTCTTAGGCTGTCTTCATTTCTTTTCATTCTTTTTTCTTTTCCACAGAAGTGGATTCCACCATTCTGCCTTCCAGGTCACTTATCTGTTCTTCTACCTCAGTTATTCTGCTTTTGATTCCTTCTAGTGTAGTTTTCATTTCAGTTATTGTTAGTGTTCTTCTCTGTTTGTTTGTTCTTTAATTCTTCTAGGTCTTTTTTAAACATTTCTTGCATCTTGTCGATCTTTGCCTCTATTCTTTTTCCGAGGTCCTGTATCATCTTCACTCTCATTATTCTGAATTCTTTTTCTGGAAGGTTGCTTATCTCCCCTTCATTTAGTTGTTTTTCTGGGGTTTTATCTTGTTCTTTCTTCTGGTACATAGCCCTCTGCCTTTTCATCTTGTCTATCTTTCTGTGAATGTGGTTTTTGTTCCACAGGCTGCAGGATTGTAGTTCTTCTTGCTTCTGCTGTCTTCTTCTGTAGTTCTTCTTACTTCTGTTTTTGCTTCTGCTGTCTTCCCTCTGACACTTGGTTGGTTTGATTGGTATAGAATTAGCAGTTAAAAATAATTTTCAACACCCTGAACATATTGTTCCACTGACTGCTGACACTCGGTATTGCTGATTAAATTCTAAAGCCCATCTGATTCTTCTGTTTTTGCAGGTGACCTAATTTTTCTAAGTTTTTAAGGTCTTCCTTTTTTCTTTAGTGTTCTGATATTTTGCAAAGATATGTTGGGTTCTTTTTAAAAATATTTTATAGAATTATAATTGTTGTATATACAATATTTCGTAAGTTATTGATATATAATATAGTGATTCACAATTTTTAAGGGTTATACTCCATTTATAGTTATAAAGCATTGGCTGTATTCCCCATGTTGTGCAATATTTCCTTGTAGCTTATTTTATACACAGTAGTTTGTACCTCTAAATCCCTAACTCCTATATTTTCCCTCCCCCTTCCCTCTCCCCAGTGGTAACCACTAGTTTATTCTCTATGTATGTGAATCTCCTTCCTTTTTGTTATATTTACTGGTTTTTATTTTATTTTATATTACACATATAAGCGATATCATACAGCATTTGTCTTTCTCTGACTTATTTCACTTAGCATAATATCCTCCAAGTCCATCCATGTTGCTGCAAATGGCAAATTTTCATTCTTTTTTATGGCTGAGTAGTGTTCCATTATATATGTATACCACATCTTCTTTATCCATTCATTTGTTGATGGACTATTAGGTTGCTTCCATATGGCAATTGTAAATAATGCTGCTATGAACATTGGGGTGCATGTATCTTTTTGAATTAGTGGGGTTTTTTGTTTGTTTTTTGTTTTGGATATATAGCCAGGAGTGGAATTGCTGGGTCATATGGTAATTCTATTTTTCGCTTTTTGGGTAACCTCCATACTGTTTTCCAGAGTGGCTGCACCAATTTCCACTCCCACCAACAGTATGTGAAGTTTCCCTTTTCTCCACAACCTTGCTAATATTTGTTATTTGTCTCCTTTTTTCTGACAGCCATTCTGACAGGTGTGAGGTGATATGTCCTTGCTTCTCCTTCTTCTCTGAATCCCTGGTATCAGCTGATACCAGCCACTTAGAACACACATGCTCCATCAAGTATTTAATTAAATATTTTTTTACAAAACATGTTTTGTTTCTGTTCTTGCCAAGCAAACATATTTTTACTTGCTACTAAGATAATTATTTTTTCTCACCTTGTTATGTTAATATATGGTATATAAAAAGATTATGTTCATCTTACACAGTCCTCAGAGGGTTTCAGAGGCCACACTAGTTTCATCGTAATACCATGAACTTGCCTACATCTAACTTTCCTTGCCCATTTCCCAACGCTTGCCACTAACAACTTATCTCTAAACATGTTTGCATCATGAACTAGATGCTCAGAGCTTCACACCTGCCATTTCGTCTGTCTGGTCTACTCTACACATCTTCTCTCTCCCCTTGAAAAAATCCACCCACCTTTAAGGGTCATTTGAAATCTCATTGTTTCCATCAGATTTTCTGGACACCTCAGTTATAAGTTGTACTTCATTCTTTTTCCACTTTATTTCCTTCACGCTGATTGGCTAATTCATTTGGTGGTACTTTGTATTAGTCACCTGTTACATTTTCATGTGAATGTAGTGCAGTAGAAATTACACTTGACTTGACATTGCACCATATATTTTATTGAGCTTAATCTCTTCCTGGCTGTGTGTCACTTAGCCTTTTTCAATTTCCTCATTTACATATTGGGAAATACCTATTTGTTTCCTCCATAGAATGGAGATGACAAAGCCTACATCTGAGGGTTTTTTGTGAAGGTTAAATGAGATCATTTGTATACAGTGCCTAATTCAGTACCTGACTCATGTTAGGTGCCTGGTAACCTGATAAGTGTTAATTCCCTGCACCTTTGTATTGGTTTTCTATGTTATGTAACAGATTACCATATAAATTTATCAGCTTAAAACAGTATACATTTATTATCTCACTGTTTCTTTAGGTCCGAAGTCTCTGAAGTCTAAGCACAGTTTGTAGTTGCATCCTCTGCTCAGGGTCTCACCAGGCTGAAAGGAAGGTGTCAGACAGACTGTTTTCACTTGAAGTTCAGAGTCCTTTTTCTCAACACATTCAGGTTGTTGGTAGAAGTTAGTTCCTTGTGGTTGTAGGACTGAGTTCGCTGTTTTCATGCTGACTGTCAGCAGATCAGTAGCAACACCTGGAGGATACCCTCAGGTCCTAGACATATGGTCCACTTACAACAGGGCTTCTTAGTCTGTGAATCTCTCTCTAATTTGCTATGACAGAGTATTACATACCCTAATAAAATGACAAGAGTGACTGTCCCATTATATTCAGTGGTCCTTTCCATACTAAGGGGGATGGAATTATATAAAACATATACATCAGAGGATGGGAATCTTGGGAACAATCTTAGAATTATACCTACCACAACCCTCTAAGCTAAAAAATCAGAAGAGAGGAAGAATTAAAAGTTGCAGGAGGATTGGGAAGTAATTGGCTGAGAACCAAAAAAAAAAAAAAAATTCAAGGCCTAGTTGGAGAGGTGGGTGTGGATAGGTATATTATTAGTCACTGTTCTTGAGAGAAACAGAACTAGTAGGAGTCAGTCTCTCTGTCTGTCTGTCTATCTATCTATCTGTCTAGATATCTATCAAGAGATTTATTGTGAGGAATTGGCTCACATGATTATGGAGGCTGGAAGTTCCGTGATGGCTGTCTGCAAGCTAAAGATGCAGGAAAGCCAATGGTTTAAGTCCCAGTCTGAGGGCAGAAGACCGATGTCCCAGCTCCATAGTCAGGCAGAAAGAGAGAATTCTTCCTTCTTTCACCTTTTTGTTCTCTTTGGGCCTTAAACAGATTGGGTAATACCCACCATATCGGGGAAGACCGTATGCTTTCAAATGCTAATTAATTCCCAAAACACCATCTCAGACACACCCAGAAATAAGTTTACCCAGATATTTGTGCACCTCATAGCCTAGTCAAACTGACATATAAAATTAACGATTACAACAGGAGAAGGAACACACATTCTAATGAGATAATTGGGTAGGAGTTAAGGACAGGTGAGCTTCAGAAAATTTTGTAGCTGAGGGAATGCTATGAGTAGAGTAATATAAGAATATTTCATTCATACTTAACTGTGCTACTTTTGGAAAATGAATGGATATGTGAATGAAGGAATAAGTTCTCTTATTCACAAATGTGTCGGCACATGCGGACACATTTGTTAAACCACTGTTTATTCCATTGTATTGTGTAAAATTTGGATGAATCATTTTCCAATGTCTGTGATAGAGTATTGAGTCCTGAAACCTAATCAATAAAAGCGATGACTCATATTGTAAATATACAATGCATTTCCAATGCTATTATTGATACTAACTGCAATAAAATGCCCAGGAATCATTCAAATTTAATCAAGTTCAAATTTTCATGACTTGATTTTTAAATACTATCACCAAATTAAAATTGCTGTTATTATTGTGGTGCTGTATTGACCTCTTTCTTTGGGAAACCTCACAATTTTATTAAAGTAGTGAAATATATACTATTTTTTCCTTTTCACCAACAACCCTGTTTTGATATTAGTAAGCTTAATGCTGCTTTTTAATTCAAACCAACAAATATTTGTTGAGAAACTATTATGCCGATAGTACTAAATTAGGTGCTTTGAGAAATATACAGATAAGATACAGTTTATACAAACAGGTAATTTACATTCTAGTAGGGGAGACAAACATAAGTAACTAATTCTAATTTAAGGCATAAATTCCTCATTGGAGTAAAAATGTACCGATGTAGAGCTGTAACAGCATCGGTTGGGGGAATATAGTTTCACATAGGAAAATCTGGGTCAACTTTTAAATGAAATAGGATTTGAATTGGGCTGTAGAAGATTAGGACTGTGATTGGTAGACATGGATGAAAATGGCAATCCAGGATATGATAATAGCTTATGTAAAGATAGGAATGAAGTAGTTTGGAATGTTTGGGGAGCTACTGAAGTATAATTTATATGTATGCTATCAGGATGGACAGGGATGTTTTAATGGAAGTAAAGGATGAAGGAAAAATTCTGGCCACCTTGGAGATAAGTCTGGAGAGGTTCTTAGTAATTCTATATGCAGTGAAGTTCCATTGAAGGTTTATAAGTAGGAGAGTGACAGAAACATTCTTAGGAATAGGACTCTGGTGGCAGAGAGAGAAAGAAGACTTGAGGTTGGGACATAAGTTTGGAGGATGGCATAAAGTTTAGTTAATAAATATTTGTTGGTTGTCTACAATCTGCCTGAGGATAGTAAGCACTGGAGATTAGCCCTGGGAATTCAAAAGAAATAATATGCAGTGTCTGCTCTCAAAATGACAGAAACTATGCAACCTTCTGATAATAATCTGCTGCTGTTTGCCTCTGTGCAAAGTTATGGCCATAATGTCAAGTAGATGATAAAACATAGTAGGTGGTAAAGGCTAAAATGATGCTAACAAATTGTGAAGGGTCTTACATGAAATGCTAGGTACTGAAGAGTCAATATGATAAGAAACATTTTTTAGAAAGATAATTCAAGTGTAGGGTAGAAAATAAACAGTTTTTCAACTGTAAATGGATTCATAGTATTTTCTGCACAAGCTCAGTGTGAGAAATAAATAAAACTACCTATATACAGTGTCCAACAATGACAGACAAAAAAACTATTTAACAAATGTTAGCTTCTTTTCTCTAATCCTACATGTGGCTAGGTACTCTTTGTATTGGTCAAGAAAATCCTTGTGCAAAATCAAAATGGTAGACCATCTTGTAGATTTTAAGTTGTATTTCTCTGGATAATATTGTCAGGAGATGGGCAAAGGTAAGGAATCACCTTTTCTCACTGTCTCCCATAATCTGAACACTTTTAAGTCAGCCTCTGGACTCCTGAATTCCTCAAAGAAATCCTCACCTACTAGAGCAATTCTTGGTGAATCTTCTGGTGGAAATTTGTCTTTCTTCTCCTTCTTTACTGCTTTCTTTTTCAGTGTAGCTAAAACTTCCTTTTATATGTAGCTGTTCTTAAAAGAACAGTCGCACTGGTGAATTATTAGAAATTTTACAGAATCTGTCCACTTACATCCCCTTGGGGGTCTCCTACCCTGGCAGATAGCTGCCAGGAAGAACAATGGCAGAGGTACCTGGAACTACTTTTAGTTGAGGTCTAATTATTATACAATAGAATCACACACATTTTGGATTTTCCTCTACTTTTGGGATTTGATGCCAGAGGCTTTTTTAAAAAAATTCAAATCTGTAGGCAGAATCATGAAAATGTCTTGGGGCTTTCCTGCAGAAAGCTTCAAGGAAAACAGTACTCTAATATCTCTATATCAAGTTTAAAATAGTGCTTTATGTGTTATTGTATTACTCTTTTGTGTGGGGACTTATTATTTGTATTCTTGGTCCACCATATTCTCCTTTAAAATACCCAACACAATATCTCCATGTTCAACTCAAGACAAGGTCTGTAGGACAAAGATATTGAGACACTTTCACCCATTTTACTGCACAGCAATGATCCATGTAACTTAGACCTTTATTATTACGGTAGATCGCTGTTTTACATTTGAATATTAGTAGTGAAGGCTCTAGGTGGTATTATCATAAATAGTAATAATTTGCAAGGAATAGCATAAAATATTTCAGTAACATATCCTCAGAAATCGTGTTCATTCTCTGAGGGGGATCCTGTCATTCAAAGAGACTGAGCACCTCTTCTAGTGAATAAAGGGCAAGAGCAGAGTTACTAGCTCTGTATTCTTTCTGTAATGTCATGCCCCACTTTTAGGTGTATAGTAACGAGTTAAACTGGAAATAGGATTTAAAGATGGCAAGAGGATTGTGTGGCTTCAAACCTATAATAAATAACAAGACCACTTTTAATATGTGAGATTTATTTTTTTCCCTGTCTTGTTATCTTACGGCATTTCATTGTGGTGTAATCATAACTGTAGAAACATAGCAAGTCTTCAAAAAACAGTCATGATCCTGTGTTTACAGGCAAATCTAAAAATTGGATTTGGCTTAAGCCATCTAAATCAAACTAATTCCCTTTCTCGGGTTAATGCCCCAAGGCTAACATAACATACAGAGCTTACAAGATAGCTTTAGTGTTATATTTAAGATGAATGGTTTATTCAAATTCAAACAGCAACATCTTTAGTAAAAAATGTTAGCTATGTGAAAGTGAAATTTAATTCAATATAATTGAAATACATCATGATCAATCTGATAATTTTGTCAAACTCTGAAATTTTCCTTTTTAAAAAAAAGTTGTACTTATGTGAAAAAGTCCAGCAAGGCAGCTGTTAATATTTGTTCTTCTTGTAAAGTAAATGGTTGCCTTTTCTCTACCATCCAAATCAAATAAGACAGATTGAAAAATCAACTAAACCAGAAATTCACCCTTGGAAAAGCTTAGGCACCTAAAGCTATACCAATTGATACTTGAGTTTTCCTAGAAACCTATTCCCAACGCTTCCCTTTGAAGCTATATTTAATATGGAGCTGTAGGAGTTATTCCCAGAGATAGAGAAATAGGACAATTATCAGAATTTTTCCTGAGCATTTTGCTCATTAATGACTGAGAATCCTCACAACCATCTGATGAAATCACAAAATCAGGCTTTGAAAAGCAGCCTGGGTGTTGCCTTCCCACAATCCACACATACTTCACCAGCTGCTCTGTAGAAGCTCGACCCCGTCTGGCAGCACAGCAAATTCTCATGCTTCAGGAACTGGAATTGCCGACAAGAAGCAGCATCTCTAAAGGGGAAATTAGAACATCTCTAAACGTGAACTCTGGCTCCAAAAAGGAAGTGCTGAGCATCAGCCTCTGCTTTAGGTCAAGACAAAGTAATTAAATTTCAGGCACTGCTCACTGAAAACTAGGGTGCCAGAATCTGATCTGAATCTTTGGCTTTGTGTAGGAAATCTCTCACTCATATTGAGAGATGCTAGAATTTTTGATGTGTAACTAAGCTGGTGTGACCTGAAACTATCCCACGAGGCTGTAAGTGCCTGAGGTTATTTGAAGTATACAATTCCTAAGCATTTAGATTTAAGGGTTCAGTTTCAGTGGGATACTGTACTGCATTGAAAACAGGATCCTTCTCAGCCGAACCAAAGAGAAATGTGTAGAAGCTAAAGGAGCAACAGGGATGGGCTTGGTTTGGGGCTTTCCTCTAAGTGGGCCAAAGAATGTCTCCTGCCATTTCAGTAAACAAAGAACAGTTGCCTGCCATCAAGCCATCAGCCATCAGACGGTGTGCCCTGAGAGGAATTCAGGATGGAGAGAAAAACAGGATAGTGGCCCTAGGTAGTTAAGATGCATATCAAAGGAATAATTTCAATGAGCTCCAATTCTTCCATTTTCCCATACATAGAAAAGCACTAAAATCATTAACTCAAGATGTCTGGGGTTTTTTTGTGTGTGATTAGCAGTAATCTTTTGATGTTCGACTACATTTTTTTCCCCAGCAAAAACTCTTATATGCCCTGGATCCTCTCTAACCACTTTGGAACAGTTCCTTAGAGTTATCTGAGAGGCTGTCTTGCCAGGCTATAGTCCTCAGTAAGGTCACCAAATAGAACTTGATTGTCAACGTTTAGCTTGTGTGTTTTTCTTCTGTCAAAAACTAGGAAAAGAATTCAAGGTTTGACGAGGGTTTTCAACAGGATGGAGATCGGTAGTGGGATCATAACCTGTGTGTATAACATGGGTGTGTCTAGTCCATAACGTGAGCATGGCTGCAAAGCATTCCGGGGACCTTCACTGCAGGCTAGGGGAAGGGGAGAAACTGAAGCATCCTCCTTGGGTTGACAGAAATAAACTCTTAAAGGCTTTGCTGCCAGGGGTTAATTAGTAGTTAGTAAATTATGTTGAGAGGAAAAGCTCTGTAAGTCTCCTGGCAACAGTTTTTAGTCTGAGTCTGGGTCATAGATACAGTGCCCTGTTTCCAGTGACAGGGAGTGGATAAGAAAGAAGCACACTTGAAGTTCAGTTGCAGTCTAAGGCACAGATTCAAACATAAGGGCAAATAGACTCTGAGCTTAGGGTCGTTTGCGGTGCTATGGGCAATCGTGGATTCAGGAACTATCCTAGGCTTGTTGGAGACCAACCTGAGGGCACAAGAATTAACTCAAAACCTTGATGGATCTGATGGGACTCAACATGACTATTCCTAAACAGGATAGCACATAGTGGGCACTCAATAATTGCTTCCCTAAACAAAACCGAACCTGGTGTGTAGAGATGCTGCAGTGGAAATCAAGTTTATAAAATAAAGACTGACCAATGCATATTATTACAGTTACGTTATAGTCCATTAGGAAAAGTTCACTTGCCCAATTTCACATCCCTCTCTCAGTATAGGCACTGGTTTTCTTATATCTACTTAGAACTGAAAAAAGCAACCAAAAGAAAAAGTGAAGTCTAGAAGGCTGAACTTCTAGTTCAAGGTCACATTTGAGATGGCACTCCAAAAAGGTTACTTGGTCTCACGAGTTCTTATTCCTCTCTGTAACCCAGAGGCATTTCCCCCAGGTTTCCTGTGGCAGCAGGAGTTTTTTTACGCAAATTCTGACAAGTATCATTGGCATCTTCTCTTGATCCAGCATGAAACCCTGTTCCAACCAGCCTGGCCCATGCTGGCTTCCGCTCCCCCTAAAGGATCCCACTCTCTGAATCTTGGCTCCTTGTTTACTTCTCTCTCTCCTCTTACCGACTCTGAAGGATGAGTCCCAGATGACACCTATAGCTCTGACCGTCTGAACCCTAACATTAACACATATTGTTCTTGAGTGCTTAGCACCTTTTCTTCCAAACTTGTTTGGGAATTTTATTTGATGTGTTTTGGATTTCCACAGCCTAGAGGAAATAAATATCAATTGATTCAATTGTTCTTCAGCCCTTAATATTGGATAACAACCTGTGCATTTTAATCACAATACTACAGTCTAACGTGGGAGCTACTAGTCTTGGGAGATACGTAGGATCAGGTACATCTAGTAATACATATTCCTTGAGTACTCCTTTGTATAAAAGTATAAACAAGGTGGGCTTCCCTGGTGGCGCAGTGGTTGAGAGTCTGCCTGCCGATGCAGGGGACGTGGGTTTGTGCCCCGGTCCGGGAAGATCCCACATGCCGCGGAGCGGCTGGGCCCGTGAGCCGTGGCCACTGGGCCTGCGCGTCCGGAGCCTGTGCTCCGCAACGGGAGAGGCCACAACAGTGAGAGGCCCGTGTACCGCAAAAAAAAAAAAAAAAAAAAAAAAGTATAAACAAGGTATATGATCTTAGACTGTTTACTTGCATTACATGATCCCTAAGAGTCCTTCCTCATCTATGAGTCTGTCTAATCATAAGACACCCCGGGACTTCCCTGGCAGTCCAGTGGTTAAGACTTCACCTTCCAATGCAGGGGGTGCAGGTTCGATCCCTGGTCGGGGAGCTAAGATCCCACATGCCTCGCGGCCAAAAACCCAAAACATAAAATAGAAACAACGTTGTAACAGATTCAGTAAAGGCTTTAAAAGTGGTCCACATCAAAAAAATCTTAAAAAACAAAAAAAGAAGAAGAAGTAGCCCTGTGCAGCAAGTTTTTGGAGACAAGGCAAAGCTCGGTCTGGATGATTAGATGATTCTGGGAGGAGCAGTTATGTTGCTCTGTCCGTGGCATAGAAGGCCAGTGTGGGAAATGGAATCTGGGGCCCAGGCTGAAATAGGAGGCAGAACAAGTAACAGGGAGAAACCTGTAGAGCAGGTCTGGGAGAAGTTCGCCTTGGGGAAGGGGCAGGATTCCACAGTAGGCTAGGCAGTGCGTGAGGATCTGGCAGGATCTGTCTCAAGCTGTAAGAAAGTTCCGTCGACAGGTAACAGGTACCCACATAGAGGCAGGGGCTCATGGGTGGAATTCTACCTGTGGGATGAGATGGGGAAGGGAAAACTTAGGGATTGTGGGCAAAGAATGTCATATGCCATATCAGTAGTCAAAGATGTAGTAGCCACCGAGCCAGCAGCCACTGTAGTCACCCTGGCTGTGCACCCTGAGGGGATTCAGGATGGAGAAAAGCAGGCTACTGGCCCTAGGTAGTTAAGGTGCCTATCAAAGGAATGATTTCAGTGAGCCCAGACTCTTGCATCTTCCCATACATAGGAAATTCATTAATTTGAGATGCCTCTTTTTCTTTAAGTAATAGTAATCTTTTGATGTTCCTACTATCTGTTTCCCACCCCTCTGAATTCCTGTATATCCTGGCTCCTTCCTTGCTTTTCTCGGAGGGAGCAGTCCCTCAGAGCTATCGGCCGCCTCCCAGGCTTAAGTCCTCAGCAAGTCTGCCAAATATAATAAAACATAATTCTCAACTTTTAGGTTGTGCTTTTTTTTCTCAGTCAACAAGAATATTTAGTGAAATGGAAGGGACATGGAAGTAATTTATGAATCTCAATTCTTTATTAGACTCTATGGTCAGATCCAGACCTGCAGCAATTCTGAACAGAAGTCGAGAGAGAGTGCTGTTAGCTTTGGGCTGCTTACAGGGCTAGGGAGATCATCCTAGACTGAGAAACTGATCAAGGCTGAACTTGTAGGGTTTTAATGATCTCAGCTCTGAAGGTCAGGGGGAGGCAGCAACAGGGAACGAATCAGATAGTTATCATCTATTGCCTGCCTAGAAAAGCAAAGTAGATTTGAATTTAGTGCTTGAATGTTTCTTTGAAAATGAGTTAATATTTATACAAAGCTGACTTTGATGGAGGCACTGCTGATTGCAGGAGAGATGGAGAGTGCTCTGAGTGGGGGAGTGGTCAGGTCAGATTATAAAAAGAAATTCTTATAAGGCATATCTTATCAGCTGATTCCAAGGCATATCTTCCAAGGCATATCTTATCAGCTGATTCTGTCACAACCTGCAGCTATCTTTCTGCTTTACTTTTTTCTTAAAAACAAAACCAAAAACAACAACACTGTTATTCAGTTGATTTCTTCTGTAATCTTTATACCTTTAAATATGTTTTCCTTTTGCCTTTTTCTTTGGTGAAATGTATCATTTTTCTGACTCTAAAATAAAGAGATGTAATAGTTTTACATCTGTTTTACGTAATATTATATTGTGTACTATATAAAAATATTACATAAAAAATATTATGTAATATTTTTTCCATAGCTCATGGAAAATGAAATCATGTGTTTTAAATCACTTCCATTCCATTTCCCATTCTTGGCTTTTGTGCCAGAAACTATTTCTCCTTCTAGTCTTTCCCACATCCCTAAAACCTTTCTTAAAAATTTATCCCAGGCAAAATGAATGCACAGTCCTTGGTAGGAATACTTCTGTGTGAGCTGTGTGCTTCATTATTTACTTCTCATATATCATGTAAATATATATACTTGTATACACTAATTTA